>NW_006399770.1:8509186-8536567 GCF_000299155.1 Elephantulus edwardii
TTCCCGTACGTTTTCAATCTGTATGCAGAACAGATCATTCAGGAAGCAGAGCTTTATGAGGAGGAGTGTGGTATCAGGATTGGAGGAAGACTAATTAATAACCTATGATATGCAGATGACACAACCTTGCTTGCTGAAATGGAAAAAGACCTAAAGCACTTGCTGCAAAAGGTGAAGGACTGAAGTCTTCAATATGGATTGAAGCTTAACGTCAAGAAGACAAATATTCTCACCACTGGATCAATTAGCAGCACCATATTAGATAGAGAAGAGATTGAGGTTGTCAGAAATTATAGCTTGCTTGGCTCCACAATCAACACTCTAACACCAGCAGTCAGGAAATCAAAAGAATTACATTGCTGTCATGGACCTCTCTAGAGTGTTAAAGAGCAACAATGTCAGTCTAGAAACAAATGTGCACCTAATCCAGGCCATGGTCTTCTCAATTACTTGTTATGCTTCAGAGATTTGGAAAATGACCAAGGATGACAGAAAAAGAATAGGTGCCTTCGAGCTGTGGTGCTGGAGAAGAGTCCTGAACATACCATGGACTGCCAAGAAAACAAATAAGTCTGACTTGGAGAGGATGACACTGAGTCTCTCCTTGGAGGCTAGGATTTTGAAGCTCTGCCTCACTTACTTTCAGCACGAGGCCAAGAGAGATTGGTCCTTGTAGAAGGACATCTTGCTCAGAAAAGAGGACAGACAGTGCAGCAGGAGAGGGAGACTCTGGATGAGATGGATTAATACAGTAACTGGGGTAATGGGAGTTGGTGTGTCAGAATTAAAGGGACTGCTCAGGACAGGGAAGGGTTTAGAACTGCTGTACATAGGGTCATTATACATTTTAGGTGACTTAATGGCACATAACCACAACATATTGTTACAGGTTTGGAAGCAGGACTGGCATCCACTTCCAAAAAAAATGCATCCAGAAACTCTATGAACTTTGATAAATGTCAATAGTTGTAGAGAGGCTTCAGGTATTTTGTCCATAGAGTTGCTATGAGTCATGCTCGACTCAAAGGCAATCAACAACAACATGATCGATCCACTTTCCTTTGTCATCTCCATGTGAAGGACTTCACTTACAATTTCTTGGTCTTCTTTTTACAAATTCTTTAAGTATCTTTTTTCCTACAAAGGATCTAATTTGCTTTTTTCTTTTCTTTTTTTTTTTTATGGAGAGCTTTGCTGGGTATAGGATTCTTGACTGGCAATTGTTTTCTTTCAACTTTATGTATATGCCATCCCATTGTCTTCTAGCTCACATGGTTCCTGATGAGAAATCAGAACTTAATCTAATTGTTTCCCTTTTGTAGATAATATTTTTGCTTTTCTCATGCTGCTTTTAGTATTCTAGCCTTATCTTTTAATTTGGAGAATTTGACTATGGTATATCTTGATGTATTTCTTTTGGTATCCAGTCTAGTTGGTATTTGCTGTGCTTCTTGAATGTGGATTTTTCCATTCATCAAAATATCTGGTAAGTTTTCTTCTAGTACGTCTTCCATGATTTTATCTGTCACTCCCATGTTCTGAAATTCCAATCATATGTACACTGTTCCTTTTGATGTCATCCCATGTGATTCTTTCTGTCTCATATCTGATTTTTCTTCTAGTATGCTTCCAGTGAGGCTCTTGTCTTCCAGCTCAGTGATTCTTTGTTCCATCTCTTCAGTTCTACTTTTTTGTTTTACCTGTTGGACACTTCTGTCATTTCAGTCATAATATTCTTGCTTGCATTTGCATGCTTTTCTTTTCTTTCCAGTACAGTGTTGACTATACCCTCTGTGTCCTGTGATGATTTTTTTAAGACCTTGTACCTCTTTATATATACTATCAAGTCTTTCTTCCATGTTTTGCATTTTCTTCCATAGCTGTTAAGGTTGCTCCACATCAATATATTTCTTCAGGGTTGTTTTATCTGGGGTATTTGCTTTCCTAATTATTTCTTCCATCGTTTGCATCTTCTTCTGTAGCAGTTCAAATAACTCCACATCAACATATTTCTTCTAGTTCTCTCTTTCTGGGGCATTCCTTGGGTCTACTTTTTAAAGAGATGCCAAAGGAAAGGAGATGGACCATGTTGTTGTTGTTGATTGCCTTTGAGTCGAGCATGACTCATAGCGATCCTATAAATAAAATACCTGACTGTAACATATTACTGCTTCCTTTTGTTCTTGAGTACCTTAAGTTGGAACAATCTAATAACTGATCCTCCAGTGGGTTTTCAGAGGCAGTAAATCACATGGGAGGAGATCTCCCATCTTTCTCCTACAGAACATCTGTTGGATTCAAACCACTTGTCTTTCGATTGGTAGTGTCACTTCTTACCACCAAGACACCCGTGCTCCCTTGCCATGTGAGTACTGCCTCTGAAATCCTGTTGATGTTTCAGCCATTAATTGGTTCCAACTTGATGACACAAATCAACAATAACAACAAAATCTATTTTATGAGACAGAAAATTCTTTCTAACAAGGCACACAGAATAATTCTTGCACTAAATCAAATATTCAAAAGAAAAGTAAACAGGAAACTCCCTATCTCATCAATGAGCTTATAAAGCTTACTCAAAAGAAGCAATACTTATTTCTAAGACATTTTATTGTGCAATGCAATACTATATCCTGCCCGAGTGCATTAAATATGTCTTTTCCCCTTCTTTTATATTGGCTCTTTGTTGTCTTTCATTAAATGATTTCAATTATTATAAAATAAAATAAGATACTTATATCCTT
The DNA here is from genome assembly GCF_000299155.1 of Elephantulus edwardii. Taxonomy (NCBI): domain Eukaryota; kingdom Metazoa; phylum Chordata; class Mammalia; order Macroscelidea; family Macroscelididae; genus Elephantulus; species Elephantulus edwardii. Next base: position 8,511,931 of record NW_006399770.1, read on the forward strand.
TAGAAGTTATTAGTATGTGGTGTTAAGTGGACATAGATCAGTGGTGATTGATTATATGACACAATGTACGTGAATGATCATATGAAATATAATGTATATGAATGGAAAATATCTTTAAAAATAAAATGGAAAAAATTTTTAAAGTCTTCATTAATAATAGTTACTTTTAAAAATTATTTTTATTCTGGAAAAAGCAACTCCTTTAACAATTTTGTGAAATATATAAAAGGAAAAGAATTATCATTCTATGTGACTGTAATGTAGACATTTGTTAAAAATCTAATGCCTCTAGGTAGTACCAGACACTTATGAATGCCCTGGAGAACACATTCTGTTACTTGGAGCTAGCTTAAAGAATCAAATAATCAGTAAAATGCATCTGGCTAGTCTCATTCCTCTTGGACACACATATGTGAAGTTTATGGGAACATACTTTCATTATTCGAAGCAGAAAGTGGATAAACAGAAGCATAAAAAAATCTTATGCAGTCATAGTGATTAGGGGAAATACTTATTGGAAATGTCTGTGTGGCAAAAACAATGTTAAATTATTTAAATTACAGAAGACTTATTTTATTAAATAAAAATTCTAACCAAACTGAAGTTCTGAAACATTCATTTCAGGCTATGAACTTATTAATCTAACTTTTGTCCCTAGATTACTCATTTAAGATAATGAAAATCCTCTTTAAGAGATACAATTCAATATTTCAGGTTGATATTAAAAAGTTGGTGACTCATCACATGCAAAAATTAACTCAAGGTGGATCAGAAAGCTAAGGGTAAAGCCCAAAACCATAAAGACCATAAGAGATAAAGAAGGGACAAGCTTAGAAGGTCTAGCTCATAGTATAAAAAGGCTGACAAATGCAGCCAGAAATACACAACCAGGAAAGGATAAAATTGATGAATGAGACCTTCTAAAGATTAAACCCCTGTGCACATCAAACACGTATTCCAACACAGTGAAAAGAAAACCTGTTTTTTGTTGTTAAGTGCAGTTGAGTTACTTGTGATTCATAGTGACCCTATGTACAACAGCTCTGAACACTGCTCTACCTTGAGCCAACCTTATTAACTCTGACACAACTATCTCCATTACCCTAGTCACTGAATCAATCTATCTCATCGAGGGTCTTCCTCTCTTGCACTGTCTCTCCACCCTCCCAAGCATGATGTCCCTCTCCAAGGACTGTTCACTCATTGCCCAAAGACTGGACAAAAACATTTGGCAATACCATTTTAGACAAGGGTCTCATATCTAAAGTTTACATAATCCAATAGGGCCTCCATGAGAAAAAGACTGGTAACATAATTACAAAATGGGCAAAAGACATGGAAAGACTTTTCACAGAGGAAGATATTCAGATGGCCAAAAGATAGATGAAGATATGCTCAAAATCACTAAGCAATTAGAAGGATGCAAACCATAATGAGATACCATCTCACTCTATTAGCAGTGGCAAAGTTTAACAGGACAGCAAGTAATATACGTTATAGAGAATGTGGAGAGATAAGAATTCTTTTAGACTTCTTAGTGGGGTTGCAGAATGGTACAACCACTTTGGAAGACAGGTTGCCATTTCCTCAAGAAACTAAATATAGAAATTCCATAAGAATCAGCTATTTCACTGCTTGTAATATACGCTGAGGAAATCTGAACTGAGACACAAATGGAGATTTGTACACCAATGTTTATAGCAGCATTATTTACCATTGCAAGAACATGAAAACAGCCCAAACATCCAACTACAATTGAAGGGATTCAGAAATTGCAGTACACTCACATAGATGGAATACCACAGAGTTTGAAGGAGCAGTGATTTTTAAAATCACTACAAAACTTGGGAGGGACTGAGAGCATTATGCTGAGTGAACTAACTTAGTCCCATAAGGACAAATACTGTACATGACCATTACTATAGAAACAGAAAGATAACTCGTAAAATGTGTATAAGGACCCAATGAGAGAAGGGGAGGAACAGAGGAGTGAGGATAGGCAGGAGGTAAACAAAGGGTCATACAATTTGATAGGTAGAGGGAGGGATGGGTAAGGAAATGGGAACTATCTGGTGTGAAAGACAATGTATATGAACTCTGTAAGCAAGCTAGTATAAAATAAAAATTTTAGTTAAAAAAATGTGAGGAAATAGAGGACCCTGAGTCCACCACTGATGCATGATATTCAATCTATATGCTCAGTATTATTAGTTAGCTTTAATAAATATTAATAGATAATTGACACATTTTAGATTAATAGTTGTTATTTTACATGCTAACTTATTTTCAGCATCAAGTCTTCCTTTTATTTGGTAAATATACTTTCTATAGTTATTAAAAATAAGTGGTGTTCAATGGTCAGCACCATGGACAGCAGTAGAGGGACATGTGTAAATATTTAAAGTGCTAAATTACTTGAACATAGCTGTTCAGTCTCCTTATTTTGTGCCATTATCAATATTACATGTTCTTATCTTATTACATTATATTCACTACTTGCCTAATAAACCTATCAAAATAGGAAATGAAATAATTTGATTTGTTCTCATTGAATTTATGTTGACTTTGCTAAGTGCTCTCAAGTCAAAAGTTTAATGATCCTAGTGCAATTTCAATGGGGTTATGTTTCCATATTTTTAATCTGTTTCTATTATTTCCCCTTCCTCTATCATTACCATCGTATTCATCTCTAAGAAGTCAGAGGTAACATTTATGCCTGCAGCTTTGCAGGAAAGTGATCTTACCTAAAATACTTTGAAAAATATAGAATGTAATTGATTCTTAATAGTCTACAAGATCCTGTCACAGTAAGGCAGAAAGGAGAAGGATCGTATTGCTCACAAAGAAATCTTAAGCTTAAATTTAGTGGAATTCCAATAGCAAGTTTCGGCTTATGTATGCTGAGATCAAGAGCAGAAACATGATCTAAGCTATAAGTAGATTGGGAAAAGGGGTTTCTAAAAGAAAAAAAAATTACTTCCATCAAATTGATTTCTATTCATAGTTACTCTATTGGACAGAGTAAAATCGCCCTACTGAGTTTCTAAGACTATAAATGTTTATACAGAGACAGTTCCTTCTTTCTCCTAAAAAGTGGCTGGTGGATTTGACCCACTGAAATTTTGATTTTTCAAGCAGCAGAGGTTGTTAACTATTATGCTTCCAGAAATCTTTGAAGGGATTATAGCATGAAGTAAATAAATAGATAGGATAGAAATAAACTGGAATCTGGGAATGAAGTTGAAAAGGAAGAAAAGAATGGGAAAGGGATAGGGGCGAGTTCTTAGTGAAAAAAAGAAAAGACAAAAGGATGAGATTTAGGGGTGTGGCCAAGTTTAATAAAACCATATAGTCTGTATGATTGGTTACATTTTTATATGGAGCAGACTCAGTAGGAGTCCTTGCCATAAAGATTGGATTGAAATTCAGGAAGAAGTCACCAGATTAGAGCTAGGAAACACTGCAAGGTTTAAAATCAGGAAAGGAGTGAATCAGGGATGCATCCTGTCCCCATACCTTTTCGATCTAAATGCAGAATAGATTATTTCGATGGCTGGACTTTATGAGGAGGAATGTGACATCAGGATTGGAGGACGATCCATCAACAATCTATGTTATGCTGATGACACAACCTTGCTTGTTGAAACTGGTTTTTGCTTGTTGCAAAAGGTCAAGGACTGCTCACTTCAATCTGATTGAAGCTCAACATCAAGAAGACAAAGATTCTCACCACTGGGTCAATTGGCAACGACATGATAGATGGAGAAGAGTTTGAGATTGTTAACAAGTTTAGCTTGCTTGGTTCTACAATCAACATTCTTGGCACCAGCAGTCAGGAAACCAAAAGATAAATTGCATTAGGAAAATGTGATATCAGAGCACTCTCCAGAGTACTTAAGAACAACAGAGTCAGTCTAGAGACTAAGGTGTGCCTGATCTAGGTCATGGTCTTTGCAATTACTTGATAATTATCTGAGAGATGGATATTGACTAAAGATGGCAGAAGAAGAAATGATTCTTTTAAATTGTGGTGGTAGAAAAGAATACTGAACATACCATGAACTGCCAAAAGAATAAATAGAGGTGTCTTGGAGAGAATGAAACCAAGTAACTCCTTAGAGGCAAGGGTTTGGGGTTTTTTGGGGGTTTTTGGTTGGTTTTGTGTAGGGGATGGTTTGTTTTGTTTTGTTTTTAGAACAGTGAACTTATATTAATAGGGGAGGAACATCTCAGTAAAGAAGGCTGAGAATCATTGTAAAACTTTATGTAATCAATGCCAGTGAATTGTTCATATAGAAATTATTGAATTAATATGTCTTGCTGTGTGTATACACATAAATATTATCCAACAACAAATATAAATTATGAAAACACAAGAAAAGTAAACTTCACTGAACATAGTTGTACTCTGACCAAAAAGATAAAAAATTCTTGTCTCCAAGGAGCAAACTGTTTTTTCACTCTGTCCAGGAAAGACTAGTAAGTTCTCTGGTAGTCCCATGGTACATTAAATACTCTTCTCCTGCACCACAGCTCAAAGGCACCAATTCTTCTTATGACATCCCTAGTCACTGTTCCGCTCTCACAAGCAAAGCAAGCAATTGAGAAGACCATGGCCTGGATGAGACACACCTTAGTCTCTAGACTGACATTGCTGCTCTTTAGCTCTCTGGAAAGGTCCCTGACAACAGACTTTCCTAATACAATTTGTCTTTTGATTTCCCAACTGTTGATGCCAAGAGTGTTGTTTGTGGATCTGAGCAAGATAAAACTGCAAACCAATTTCAAGATTAATTGAATGGCAAGGGTTTTGACACTTGATCAATCATACTTTGGACATGTTGCCATGTGGGACCAGTTCTTGTAGAAAGGCAGCATGCTTGAAAGGGTGGAGGGACAATGCAGGAGAAGAACATGTTGGGTGAGATGGATTGACACAGTAACTGGAATAATGGTGTGTCAGAGACAGTGAGAGTGGCTCATGATAGGACAAGATGCAGCTACTGTGCATGGGGTTACTATGTATCATTGGCAACTCTACGTCATATAAAAACAATAGTATCAGTATCTTTTAGGGGGTCTGGTGATTTAATAGTAAAAAGCTGGACTACAATCCGGAAAGCACCCAGGTCCAATCCACCAGCTGTTCTGTGGGAGAAAGATGGGCAATCTCCTCCAATGTGATTAACTGCCTCGGAAAACCCACGAGAGGATCAGCTATGGATTGGTTCCTACTCAGTGGTACATAACAACAATAGTAGTGTCTTTTAGGGAGCTTTGATGGCTTAGTGGTAAGGAAATGCACTGCTGACACAAAGGTACACAGTGTGTTTACCATAGCATTATCTACCTTACACTTCAATTCTAAAATATGTTTTTCCTACTTTTTACTGTTTAAAAACCTTCATATAGATGGCAGAATTAGAATATGAATCGAACAGTTCTTTCTAATTGTAATTTAGCAGTATACCATCTGCTCTAAGTAGTAGCTATGTTTTCTTCTTTTTAATGCTAACAGGCAAAACTATATTTCCATTTTTCTTAATATTTATCCAAATTCAGATCATTTGAGACTTTGGCATTCCTCATTTATCCTTAAAGCTTGATGATATTCATGTTTTGATCTTCAGTAACAAGACCTCATATGACTGCTAAACACAGAGTTATCAAAATATTTAATCCTTTTCTTCCTCAAGTTTCTATTTGACAGCTTCTCATTCTTTTTGAGCAATCTACTTGTAACTGTCTCTAACTAAGGGATTGTGTCTATTTTTCCCTCTTAACTTCCTTAAATATTTTCTGTTAGAGGTGGGATTGCAGCTATTCAATATTTTGCCCATAGAAACTTCCAGTATTGCTATTTGAAGCTTGAATTTATTCTTCAGTTCTTTTAGCATGAGAAATGCTGGGTGTTTTCTTCCCTTTTGATTTTCTAACTCTAGCATTATAATGCTTTGCTTTGTCTTCTTTAAAATCTTCTGTTCAGCTCTATTACTTCAGTATTTCTTCTATTTGTTTGGTTTCTTTATATTCCAGTGCAATTTTCAGAGTCTCTTCTAACATCCAATTTGGTTTTTTGTTTTTTTTTTTTTTCCTCTTTTACTTTCCTTACTGTTTTTGAAATGATCTTTTGTTTTCTTACTGGAAGGTGTCCTTGATGTCATTCTATAATTCATCTGGTAATTAGTGTTCAACACATCAAATAGATTGACACAGTGACTGTAACAATTAGCTCAAGCATGGTGGACATCATGAAGATTAACACAGACACAGGATAGGGCAAGGTTCAGGTCTTGTCCATGGTCACTATAAATTATGGTCAACTTGACAGCATATAACAACAATAAAAATGGTTATCTTGCATATCTAAACTCAGATTTCCTTTCTTTTTTTTTCTCATAAACATGTTTTATTTAAACTCCAAACCAACCACAGCAGAGAAGACTGGTAGCACGGTGCCCATCCACACATGTGCCAGGACAGCTTGGGTCCATACCAGAGATTTCCTTTCTTTGTTCAATAAATTCCAAGTTGATATATGACAGTTTCTTTTCTTCAAGGTTCCTCTGTTGTTGTTGTTAAGTGCCATCGAGTGGCAGGCGACTCATAGCAGCCCTATGAACAAAAGTCCTGGAAACCTTCTGTATAACTTTCGTCCTTTCTCCAGGTTCATAGGGTTTCCCAAGGCAAACTATTGTGGAAGTGGATGCCACTCCTGTTTCCAAGCTTGTTTTAATCAGGGAGTTTCACCAAACACTGTCCACCATGGGTAACCATTCTCGCATTTGACTCATCAGTGTCACAGTGTTCGGCTTCACAGCAACCATGAGTTACCTCTGTACAGCAAGTGCACACACCAGGGATATATGACCTAGAAGAATGTTTCACCAAAAACAATTAAAGGCAGACCTGACATTAACTGACATTTTTCTTCAAATAGATTTTCACTAGGAGCCAAGTAGGAGCCTCCCTGCTTTTCTCTTGTTTGTGAGATTGTGAATTTCTATGAGGCAATTCGATAATTTTTCAGATGTTTTGCATTTGGGATTTAGTAGGATTTTATTTTGACATCTAAGTCCTATCTCATTTATCTTGCCCTATCTATGTCAACAATCTGGTTACCAGGGCTCTCATATGGTCCCAGGAATACTTCTGGTTGTCTTCCATTTTTCCTTTCATGCATCTTCTCCCTTTATTTAACAAGCTCAGGTTTGTGCATTTCCATTCATGTCTTGGTTTCACATGAGTACAATTAAGTGTTCTGGAATTCCTGTTTTTATCAATTTTATCCGTAATTTGTTGTGATCCACATAATCAAATGCCTTTGCCTAGTCAATAACTCAAGCAAATATCTTTCTGGAATCTCTGCTTTCAGTCAAAATCCATTTGACATCAATAATAGTAACTCTCATTCTATAGCCTCTTCTGAATCCAGCTTGAATTTTTAAAAGTATTTCATCAATGTGTTTTTTTCCAGTGACTTTTAAGCCTTTAGCAAGATTTTTACCTGCATATGATATTGATGAGGATATTAGATAATTTATGCACTCTGTTGAATCACGTTTTTAAAAAATGGAAACAAATAGGTATCTCTTCCAGTCAGTTGTCAAAGTAACTTTAATCTAAATTTGTTAGTGTAGGCTGGTGAACACATCCAGGTTTGCCTCTGTTGGTTGAAATAATTTGAGAAGATGGACTACCTGGAGAAGAACGTGGCATTAGTATTGGAGAGAGACTCATCAACAATGCATGTTATGCAAAAGACAAAACTTTGATGAAGAAAAGGAAGACTTGAAGCATCTACTGAAGATTAGAGACTTCAGCCTACAATGTGGACTGAATCTCAGTATCAATGGGGAGGGAAATCTCACCACTAGACCAATAGGTAGCATCATGATAAATAGAGAACTTATTGCAGTTGTCAAAATTTCATTTGGATCTACAATCAACCATCATAGTAGCAGCAGTCAAGAAATCAAAAGATGAGTTCCACTAGGAAAATTACTGTCAACTATCGTTTTAAAGGGCTAAAGAGCCACAATGTCAGTTTAAAGGCTAATAAGTACCTAATACAAGTCATGGCCTTTTTAGTTTCTTATGCATATGACAGTTGGACAATGAGTAGCAGAGACTGAAGAAGTGAAGCCTTTGAATTAGGGTGTTGGAGAAGAGTATTGAATATTCAACAAACTGTCAAAAGAACAAACAACATTTTCTTGGAAGAAGTGCTACCAGAGTGCTGCTCAGAGGCAAAGATGATGAAACTTTGTCTCATATATTTTAGGTATGTTGTAAGGAGGTGCCAGTTGTTGGAAAAGACATCATACTGGGAAAGGAAGAGAGTCCAAAAAAGAGAGGAAGACCTCAACTAAATGACTACACTGAGTTTGCAGTGACTCTGTATAGGGCAAGAATCGAATCTGTTGTTCATATGTTGTAGTTAACTCAGTAGCCCTTAACAACCTTTATGTCTATATTGACTTAAGGTACACCGATTTTTCCTAAATCTTCAGTTACTACACCTATTTATTTCTAATAAGACATACTTTCCAAGTATCATATCCTAGTAAAGAATCACATCTTAACAAATGCCCAAAGGACAGAAGAGATTGTATGTACTGAAATATGCTTGTTTAAAAACAAATTGTTTCCAGTTTCATAATTATTCACCTGCAATTTATTGGTATAGAAGCAATTGATAATATTAATGTCATTCCCAGCCTATTTCTCTGGCCTATACTGAACATTTCTGGGCAAGCCCTCCACTATTTTTTTTCCTGTGCCATCTCTTTTATGCTCCATAGTATCTAATATGGTCTTACAGTTTTATCTGAGTACTTTCCTCCTTCCTCTCACAATTCAATTGAAATAATAAACCACTCGATCAGGCTGACTGGTCTCCTGCCAACACTGTCTTGCCAGTCTTATGAGATGCAGTCCATCTCTTACCCGAAGCAGCAGGAAGAAGAGATGAAAACATCACTAGTGCCCCTAAACCATTCATTTTCCTACCCAGAAATTCAAAGACGTTAGAGATACATTCCAGTCTTCATAAAGAGAATGAGAATTCATTCTCATATATATCAACAGAAGTGGGAAGCATTCGGTGGGTTTTATGTCTTGGCAGACTCTCAAGCCTCTGTTATATGCTGCCTGGGAATAAAACACGTTTCTCATTTAGCCAGGCCAAATGTGCACACTGTCACTTCAGTTCTCCACAGCCAGGGGACAAACTGCCTCCACCTGGAGCAGTGCCTGTGTTCTCACTATCCCAGCACTTCTTCAGGAAATCCCGGTTCATCTTTTAGAAGGACACCTGCATCCCTATAGCAGTGGCCAGGTCTCTTTCTGTTCTTTAATCTTATTCTCCCCAGTTATTCTCCCAGCACTGTTTATGATTATCTTCTTTTGACTTCAGAATCATTTCCTTTATGATCTTTTCCTATAATTGGAGCATCTACATCTTCCCATATGTATTTTAAGTGCTAGGACATTACAAAATGGCAATCAACATTTGAGAGTGACAAAAGGGAACTAGGCAAAGTGTCAGACTGTCATCAGGGCACCCTGGCATAGGATTGAGGTCCCTAGCCACCCTTTAGCTTCTGAGGAGACAAGGAGGTGCTGGGTAATTTACAAAGACTTCTGGGGATCAAGGTCAGAAAGTAGCATTGGGAATATGATTCCTCAATGTTTCACCTAAGATTCTTAGCAATTCAATCAGTACATTGGAAACAGGAGTGGCATGCACTTCCTAAACAACATGCCCCTGGAAACTCTATGAACTTTGATAAATGACAATAGTTATAAAGGCTTCAATAGTTAGAAAGCCTTCAGGTCTTTTGTTCATAGCAGATGCTCTAGTGGCCTGAAGGCAGGCAGTTCAAGGCCACCAGCTGCTCTGTGGGAGAAAGACGGGAAATATCCTCCCAGCTGTGGGTCAGTTCCTACTCGACAATACACAACAACAACAACTGTACACACACACACACACACACACAGTCGCTATAAGTTGTGCTTGACTCGACGACAATCAACAACAACACGATCAGTACAATAACCTCTTATGCCTATTATTAAATTAAGACTTATCAAGAAAAGTGAATTATTTTGAATTGTCTATAGTTCTCTCCTTTTATGAAGCAGTATTGAACACGAAAATGGCTTTTTAAAGAACTATTTTATATTGGTTTGCTTACAAAATTTGTATACATTATAATTCATATTATCTTTCATTCACATTGTGATTTTCATTCACAGAGTGATTTTCTGTCATTATGTTCTGTAAAATTAATCACCATTGAACTATGTCCACCATTATCTTGTCTTTCCAGATCACTGCCAGGTGTTTCCCATTTCTTTCACTCCCCCTCCATTCACTCATGACAGTTATTACCTTATGATTTCCCCCTGCTCATCCTCACCCCTCTCTTACACTCTCCCCACCTTGGGTACTCATACACATTTTACTAGTTATCTTTCTATTTCTACAATAATGATCTGATGCAGTATTTGTCCATATGAAACTGAGTTAGCTCATTCAACATAATGCTCTCCCAAGTTATGTATTACTTTCTGAAATCATTGCTCCTGGGTGCTGCACAGTATTATATCATGCAAATGTACCACAATTTCTTAATCCATTCAATTGTGGTTGGACATTTGAGCTGTTTCCATGTTCTTGCAATGGTGAACAATGCTGCTATGAACATTGGTGTATAAATCTCCATTTGTGTCTCAGTTTTAATGTCTCAAGGTATAGTCTTAGCACTAAAATTCTTGTTGTTGTTATGTGTCTTCAAGTCACCTGCAGCTCATAGCGACCCTATGTAAAACAGCCTTAAACCCCACTCTACCCAATGCCAATCTTATTGTCTCTGACATACCTACCCCTATTACCTCAGTCATTGTATCAATCCATGTCATAGAGGGTCTTCTTCTTCTGTGCTGTCCCTTCACCCTCAGTAGCACCACATTTCTCTCCAAGGTCTGGTCCCTCCTTACAGCATATCCAAAGTAGGTCAAACGAAGTTTCAGAATCCTTGCCTCCATGGAGCAGCCTGGTCTCCCCCTCTCCAGGATGAACCTGTTTGTTCTCCTAGCAGTCCATTATATATTCAATACTCTTCTCCAGAACCACAATTCAAAGACATCAATTCTCCTTCTATCACCCCTAGTCATTGTCCAGTTTTCTGATGCATAGCAAGTCATTACAAAGACTATTGCCTGAATTAGGCACACTTTAGTCTCCAGACTGGTGGTGGTGTTCTTCAGTACTTAGGAGAGGTCTCTGATGGCAGACTTTCCCAATGCAATTAGTTTTTTTTTTCTTTTTAATTTCTTGGCTGCTGGTACCAAGAGTATTGATTGATCCACGTTTAAATGATCCAGTAAGCATTAAAAGAAGATGAAAAGAACATAGAGAGCCATTGTACCAAAAGGAATTAATAGACACAGAATAATTTCATGAAACAATGAATAAGCAAGAGCCTGTGGTGATGAAGGAAGAAGTTCAAGCTTCTCTGAAAGAACTAGCAAAAAATAAGGACCCCCGGAAGCTATAGCATACCAATTGACATATTTCAACAACCAGACACTGCCCTGGATGTGCTCACTAAGTTGTGCCAAAAAGTCTGGAGAACAACCACCTGCCAAATGACTAGAAGAGATCGATATTTGTTCCCATTCCAAAGAAAGGTGACTTGACAGAGTGCAGAAATTATCAAACAGTATTATTAATATCACATGCAAGCTAGATTCTGCTGAAGATTATCCAAAAATGACTGGAACAGCACATCAATAGAGAACTGCCAGATGTGCAGGTTGGATTTAGAAGAGGCCATGGAACTAGGAATATTATAACTAATGTAAAATGGATCTCGGCTAAAAGCAGAGATAGTACAACAGGAATGTCTATCTGTGTTTCATTGACTATGCAAAGGTATTTGACTCTGTGGATCACAATAAACTGTCACTGCCTGAGAAGAATGGGAATCTCAGAACACTTGTTTGTGATTATGCAAAACCTATACATGGACCAGGAGGCAGTCGTCAGAACAGAGCAAGGAAACCCTGCATGGTTCAAAATTGGGAAGGTTGTATGTCAGAGATGTGTCCTATCTTCATACCTTTTCAATCTATATGCAGAACAGATCATATAGAAGGCTAGGCTCTAAGAGGAAAATGTGGCATCAGGATTGGAGGAAGACACATCAACAATTTATGTCATGCAGATGACACAAAATCCTGCTTGCTGAAACTGAAGAGGATCTGAAGCGCTTGCAGTCTTCAATATGAATTGAAGTTCAACATCAAGAAAACAAAGACTCTCACCACTGGACTGATTTGCAGCATCATGATAGACGGTGACGAGATTGAGATTGTTAACAGCTTCAGTTTGTTTGGCTCCTCAGTCAAGGTACTAGCAGTCAGGAAATTAAAAGCAGAAGAAAAGCTGGGTCATATGGAATTTCTTTTCAGCTTTTTGAGGAAATATCAAACTACCTTCCATTATGGCTGTACCAATTTACAGTCCCACCAAGAGTGTATGAGTGTTCCTAACTCTGCATCCTCTTTAACATTTATTTATCGCTATCCTATTAAACTTTGCCACTGCTACTGGGATGAGATGGTATCTCATTGTGGTTTTGATGTGCATCTCTCTTACTGCCAGTGATTTTGAGCATTTCATCATGTGTCTGTTGGCCATCTGAATGTATTTCTCTCTGAAAACTCTTTCCATATCTTTTGCCCATCTTGCGATTTGGTTATCACTTTTCTTAGGGAGCCCTGTAGTATTTTGTAAAGTTCAGTTATGAGACCCTCCTCTGAGATGGTATTTACAAACATCAGTAGATTTTCTTTTCACGCTGTTGGGAAAAGTTTATTATGAACGTGGCGGTTTAATCTTTAAAAGGTCTCATTCATCAATTTTATCCCCTTCTGGTTGAGTATTCCTGGCTGTATTTTCCAGCCTCTTTATATCATAGACTAGGCTTTCTAAGCCTGGTCTCACTTTGTCACTTAGGATCTTTATGGTTTGGGGCTCTTAGCACCAGGTATCTGATCCATCTGGAGTTGTTTCTTAGTGTCTGGTGAGATGCGTGGATCCTGTTTCATGTTTCTACAGGTAGTAGTCCAGTTTTACCAGCACCATTTGTTGAAGAGACTACTGTTTCCCCATTTGATTGGTTTTGTTTCCTTGTTGAATATCAGTCGACCATAGGGGTTAATTTCTGGGGTCGATTTTTTCCATTGGTCTATGTGCCTGTCATTGTACCAGTATCATGCTGCTTTGGTTAATATAGTTTTAGAATCAAGGAGTGCTATGCGTCCCACTTCATTCTTGTTTTTCAGAAGGGACTTGCTTACTTGAGGTCTCTTTCTCTCCAAAAAAACTTGCCAAATGCCTTTTGTATGTCTTTTAAAATTAATTTGGTTTTTGACCACCGGACCAATCGGTAGCATCAGGATGGATGGCAAAGAGATTGAGAGTGTTCACAGCTTCCGTTTGCTCGGCTCCACGGTCAACACTCTTGGCACCAGTAGCCAGGAAATAAAAAAACGTATTGCGATGGGAAAGTCTGTGGTTAGGGACCTCTCTAAAGTACTTAAGAGCAACGGTGTCTCTCTGGGGACTAAGGTGTGCCTGATACAGGCCATGGTTTTTGCAATCACTGGTTATGCATCAGAGAGTTGGACAATGACTAGGGAGGATAGAAGGAAAATTGACGCCTTTGAGCTGTGGTGCTGGAGAAGAGTATTGAATGTACCATGGACTGGCAAGAAAACAAACAGATTCATCCTAGAGAGGGTTAAATCAGGCTGCTCCTTGGAGGCAAGGATTCCGGAGCTTCGCCTGACATACTTTGGACATGTTGTAAGGAGAGACAGGTCTTTAGAGAGGGACATCATGCTGGGTAGAGTAGAGGGACAGTGCAGGAGGGGAAGACCCTCTATGAGGTGGATTGATTCAGTGACTGGGGTAATCGGGATGGGTGTGTCAGAGGCAATGAGTTTGGCACAGGATAGAGCACGGTTTAGGGCTGTTGTACATAGGGTCACTATGAGTAGCAAACCACTCGACAGCACATAACAACAACATTGCATTGAACATTTAGATTTCTTTTGATAGGATTGTAATTTTCACTTTAATAAGTCTTCCTATTTATGAACAGAGAACATTATCAGATTTATTTAGGTCTTTTATTGTTTTTCACTGAAGGGTTTTGTAGTTTTCTTTGTAAGTCTTTTTATCTCTAGTTAGGTTTATTCCTAAGTATCTTATGTCATGATTGGCTACTGTAAACTGTATTGCTTTCTCATTTTCCTTCTCTGTTATTTATTTGTTTACCGTTGAGGAATGTCACTGATGTTTGCAAGTTGATCTTGTAGAGGAATCTCACTGACTTTAGTATGTTGATCTCATATCCTGCCACTCTACTAAATTGGTCTTCTAGCCCTAACAGTTCTTTGGTTGAGTTTTTGGAGTTTTCTAAGTATATTATTATATCATCTACATTTAGTGATGTTTCTCTAGTTCTTTACTCATCTGAATGCCTTTTTTCCCCCCTTTTCTTGTCAAATTGTCTTAGCAAGCACTTCCAAATACGATATTGATTAGGAGTGGTGACAGTGGTATTTTTGCCTGGTCCCTGTTGACAAGGTGAATTCTTTTCATCTTTCTCCACTGAGCATGATATTGGCTCTTGGTTTTACATACTTTTCACAATGTTGAGGAAATTCTCTTCTACTCCTATTTTTCTATGTTTTAATCAGGAAGGGTATTTGGATTTTTTCAAGGTCTTTTCTGCATCAATTGCTTGGATCATGCAGTTCTTATTAATTGCTTTGTTAATGTGATGACTTACACTAATTATTTTTCTTAAGTTGAAACATACTTGCATACTTGTTATGAACAAAAATATTTTTATATGTACTGTTGGATTCTATTGGACAGGATTTTTTAAGGATTTTTACATCTATATTCATGAGAGATATTGGCCTGTACTTTCCTACTTTGGTAATATGTTTGCTTGGTTTTGATATTAGGGTCATTCTTGATTCATAGAATGACTATGGGAGTGTCCTTTATTTTTCTATTGTTTAAATTTTTATATAATTTAAGTAGAATTGGTGATATATCTTCTCTGAATGTTTGGTAGAAATCTGCCATGAAGCCATCTAGTCCACGACATTTTTATAGGGGAATCTTTTTATGACTCGTACAATTTCTTCTTTTGTCATGAGTTTGTTAAAGTCTCCTAGTGATCTGTTTGTTCAAGTTATCTGTCTTTGTCAATATGGGTAGCACATGAGTTTCAAGGAATTTTTCCACTTCCTTTAGGTTTTAAAATTTATCACAGTATAGCTTTTCATTATATTCCTATATTACAGATTATCTCTGGTTCTGTTGTGACCACCTCAATCATTCCTTAATAAAATTATTTGTGTCTCTTCCTTTTTTTCTATTGTTAAGTTTTTCAATAGTTTGTCAATATTATTCTTGAATTCCAATTATATATTTGTTGTTTCTTTTGATGTCATTCCATAGGATTCTAATATTTTCTTTGTATCTCAGCTCTGATTTTTCTTTTTTCATGTTTCCAGTGAGGCTTTTGTCTTCCAGCTTAGTGACTATCTGTTCTGTCTTTTCTGTTCTATTTTTTTGTCCCTCATAGGGTCGCTATGAGTCGCAGGCGACTCGACGGCACATAACAACAACAACAACAGCATGTTGCACACTTTTGCCATTTCGGTCTTAATATTCTGGATTGCATTTTTATGCATTTGTGTTATTTACAGTATTGTGTTGGCTGTGCCCTCTCTGTCCTGTGATAATTTTTTAAGTTCTTATACCTCTTAGTCTATAGTTTCCAATTATTTCTTTCATATTTTTTTTCTATAGTTGTTCAAGTTGCTCCTCCTTCATATATTCCCTCTGTCTCTGGAGTATTAGTTTTCTTAATGTCTTCCAATTTTTTATCCCATCATTTTAACCTTCTTTTGTAGATTTTTAAGTAACTCCACATCAATATATTTCTTCTGGTTCTCCATGTCCTGTATTTTCATTGGGTCTGTGATATACTTTTTAAGAGAAAAGTTGTTTTGTGTGTTCATGATGCTTGAAGCTACATGTTGCCTTCTTGACATTATGTGAATCTCTTCTTGCTAGATTTTAGGCTGTTATAAGTGTAATATCCCAGGAGGTGGGGGTGGTGGGGAACGTTCTATGCAGGACCTGTATATCAGTATCAACTGAGGTGGTGGTCTCTGGAAAATCACAGCACAACCACTCCTGTTTTCCTTTGGTTTAAGAAATTCCAAGCCTTCTCCATGTGTTTCAGTCAGGAAGGTTCAAGGACAGAATTACCTGGACCATAGAGTGCAGGGATGTATTGTCCTCCAGAAACCAAGACAGACCAACTCCTATTCCCCTTTGGCTGAAGAAATCCCAAGCCTTCTCAGCATGTTGCAGTCAGGAGAGTTCAAGAGTGAAAGTACCTGGACTACAGAGTGCAGGATATATTGTCCTCTGGAAACCAAGGTGAGTCCACTCCTGTTCGCCTTTGGCTTAAGAAATCCCAAGCCTTCTCCAATTGTTACAGGCAGGAGGGTTCAAGGGCAGAGAAAGTGGTTTTTAATATGCATTTTACAACTTTGAGGGCCCTGTTTGATGGACTTAGGTATTAATGCTAACATCCCATGTTTGCATGCTATTCCAGGTATGATAGAAATTGATGCTTTGCAAACATACTGATCAGTTATGGTAAGGAGTTGTGCTATAATCCAAAAGCATGTGATTCAAATCTACTAGCTGTTCCTTGGGCAAAATATGGGCATCCTTCTCTCCTATAATTTACTGCCTCTGAAAACTTGCTGTTGGGTCAGCTACGAGCTGGTTCTGACTTGATGGCACATTACACCTCTGTGAACAATCATCAAGGACATTGCCTAAAGGCCCAAGTCCTAGAGCCAATTTTGAAATGATATATTGATTTAGTAAACCTTCCTAGCTGTGACCTGGGACAAGTTATTCCATTTCTCTGCTTGTCAATTTTTTAACCAATATAGTAGGAATAATAAGGAAACTCATAAGGTTATCGTGAAGATTAAATGAGCTAACTCATAAGTACATAGAATAGTGCCTGGAACCCTGGAACTTCATAAGTACTTTATAAATATTAGCTTTCATTATTAATTCTCTGCTTAATTAACACTAATTTACTAAACTCCATTTTAAATATCACCATCTCTGTGAAGCATTCCATAATTACCCAAGGCAGAACTAATCCCTTTCACTCCTCTGTGTTCCCAAAGCATTTTGTACATATTTGATTGAACTGTAAATAATTTCTAACATGTGTTTTTCCCCTGCTAGACTATGAGCTCCATAAGGGTAAGATATGAGCTCTTCTCTTTTAAAAAATTAATATTATACATTTAGCTTCTAGTGCAATTTCTAGATTATAGTAAGTGTATTAAGAAAATACCCCAAAAGCCAACATTGTCATCGAATTGGAACTAACTCAACTGACTCTCCATTGGGTCACCAAAGCTATAAATTACATGGGGGGCGAGTGACCATCTTCCTCTGGAAAAATTGCTGGTGGATTTAAACCACCAGAGAGGTGTGATTGTTTGGCAAGCCCAGCACAACTCTCAAGGAACTACACAATCAGAGCTCCACAGTGAGTGTATAAACAATGTGTATTAGTTATTGAAATCATAATTGCTAAGGCTTGTACTATACCTTCGGTGATTCTAGAATTCCCTACTATCCATAGCACTCTGCTGGTCACATAGCACATATTCGGTAAATAAGTGCTGATTGACTGATACTGAAACAGCATACTTCTGAAGCCACAGACCATTAAATAAGATCTGAGGCATCTAAAATGGGGGATAAAAGAACAAAGATGAGGTATATTGAGCATGGCTTGCCTAGAAATAATATTGCTATATACCTAACCAGGGAAGATGTAGCAGATTAGAGAGTTGAATGCATCACTGGAAAACTTGTTAAAACATGAGGGGCTTAGTTAAGTTTGTGGGGCACTAGGGCTCTTTTATAGCAGATGGAGAATAATATACTCTGTGAGCTGAGAGGATAAACAAAGTAGTGTCATGGAGTTTAAACTATTGAACAGTGGGATCTATAAAGAGGCCAGCAGAGAAGAGGGAAGAAACAAGTAAAAATAAACAGATGGGTGGACATGGAAAATATTAAGCTTGAAAACAGATAACCTATGCTTTCCAGGAAAAATAAAAGAAGGAAAAATGGTATGTCAGGAAGCAGCACTGTAGGGGAAAAATACAAAAATAATAAAAAAGCAGCAGAGAGAAGTATATCATGTGTTTGGGTATGTGTGAAAGGGGAGCAAAGAGGGCCAGATACAATCCCTGATGCACATGCAGAGAGAAAATGACTCTTAAAGGGGATGTAACTGCTTAATGCAATAGTGACTGAACAACCACACATCCAGATCACTCAGATGGGGGTATAGAATAATGGGCAAAGGAACATGGGACTCATTATGAAAATGACAATTACTGTGGCTCTTTACATTTGAATAGAACTGGGCTGTACTCAACACTTTCATGCACATCATTTCATTTAAAACAATAGAATTGAGACCTTTTTGGCATTATTGAGTATTTATTCTCTCCAGTACCAATCTTGCTCCTGGATTGCTAAAAAAAGCCTTCTAATTGCTCTCCCTATTTCTGCCCTTGCCCCTCTAGGGTCTTGTATCAACACTACAGCCAGAATGATCCTTTGGAAAGTCAGAACATGTCATTCTTCCTTTCAAATAGTCTTCCATGGTTTCCTGCCAGGGACTTTCCTAGCACTAGCAAAGATTTTCATTATGCTTTAGGTGTAAGTTTACTTGGTAAATTAATCTTACAATTACTGGTTCATATGAAAACTATTCTGTGATGTTGATTGCATCTCCACAATATGACTCCAATAGTGTCAACAATATGCTATTTCATCTTCAGAGTTCTTGATTTCTGTTCTTGGTGTTCTCCAACTTTTCTTGTTTTCTCATCATTGGATTTTAGCATATGTTGTTCTTGTGAACTTATATAACTAATTGCTTTAAGAACATATTTACAGGTTCACTAGATTGTTTTGTATTCTGGTAGGTTATCTGGACGAACGTTGGCCTCTGATAATATTTTCAGGTTTAAGTTAGAAAGGTGTCTCAGGACAGTATTATTAGGGGTTCCACTAGTCTCTTTAAGACCAGTAATTCTGATTTTTAAGTTTTTAAAAATATTGTTTCTAGAGTTTTCACCCATTGTAATCAGGTCTTGGTTGGAAAGGTTGGCAGTTGTAGTTGGTCATCATCTAGATCTTGTCAGAACACACAAACAGACTCTTCTCTTTCTGGATGTAACTGCCACAAATTTTTTTCCCCAGTCTATCAATTCTCTTTCAGACTTTGAGGATGTCTTTCAACAATCACAAGTGTTTCTTTTAGGAGATGCAAGTAAATGACTTTATTTTCTTCTGTTTGTGTGTTTTGAGTTACATTTGGCACACATTTTATGCTTTCTATATAATATGGTCTATTTTATTTCCAGTTCTTTATTACTTTAAGACTTACATTTAGAGCTTTAACCAACCTGATACCAAATATCCATTGTACAAATGTTGATAGAGTCACTTATAGGCTTTTTAATTTCCACTGGTCTATGGTCCAGTTTGACCCTTTCCAGCATGAAGCTGTTTGTTTTCCTAACAGTCCATGGTATTCTCAATACTCTTCTCCAGCACCACAGCTCAAAGGCATCAATTCTCCTTCTATCCTCCTTGGTCATTGTCCAACTCTCTGATGCATAACAGGTGATTGCGAAGACCATGGCCTGTATCAGACGCACCTTAGTCTCCAGAGAGACACAGCTGATCTTCAGCACCTTGGAGAGGTCCCTAACAGCAGACTTTCCCATGACAATGCGTCTTTTAATTTCCTGGCTGCTGGTCCCAAGACTGTTGACTATGGAGCCAAGCAAACTAAAGCTGGCATGTTTCTAGAAACCTATATATACTTGGTCTAGAGAATAAAGGTTTGCTATTCATGATCAATGATTAGTCTCTCTGCATTTCCTTCACTCTGCAGAACTGTTAGATATATCAGGGCAGGACTCTGATAGAGTCTCAATAATTTGAGAGAGAGAGATTTTAATAGAGGAATATAAAACCATGAGTTGGCCGTTTGAAGATATATACCAGTAACTTTGCAGGAGAAAGATGAGCTGTCTACTGTCATAAAGCTGCATAGTCTCAGAAACATGATAGAGGGTCACCATCAGTTTGAATTTACTTTATAGTAGTGGGTTGCTCCATTTGGTTATTTTTAAACAAGATTCCATAACCTTCTTTGCTGCTTTTAAAATATTTCCATCTCGAATTCAGATGATTTTACTCATCTGCTGTGTTAGATATTTTACTTGGATTAGTAATCTACTGACTTTAATTCACCTTCAGTGAGTTTTGTTGTTGTTGTTGTTATGTTATGGTTTAACTTCTTGGTTATCAATAGAATCCTGAAAGAATAGAGGAGTACAAAGGGGCAAAATGCTCTTACAATTATCTTGTACTTTTAAAATTTTATATGTAAATAATGTTTTTTTATGTTTTAATATATTAAGAAAAATCTCTTAGATACAGAGATTTTTATATTTTTCTAGAAATAACTAAAAAGAGATTTATTCACCCAAAGAAATCTCAGCTGGGCAAATCATATGATAGTCTTAGGGAAAAATGGGCAAAAAGGCTTCCAAGGGGAAGGATGTGGCTTCCTCTTCACCAGTGCTCAGTTCTTCCTTTTAGCTACACACAAATAATTTAAAGGAAACAGCTTAAGACATTGTTTAGGGCTATGAAGTTTTTAAAAGTTCTGAATGTTCACTTTATCTAGAATTGTGGCATTGAATTAGGGATAAAGCTGTGGTCAGCTTCTTTAATTTTGTCTTGCAGATCTCTGCACTACTTAACTTTTCCCCACATTAAATCTAATCTTTACTCTGTTTACTAGAGAACATTTTTTTCCTATAGATAGAAAGACTTCTCAAGGATTCCAATCCTTATTCGATTGTGAGAGATGACTATCAATGAGGTTGACTTAGAAGCAGTTGAGGATGAAATTTTCAGTTGAGGGTTAAAACCGAAATGGATGACTTTTATATATTCATTTAAAAATGCTCCAGAAAATTAATATACAGTAGATTATCACAAAATAGTGAAGAATAAAGTTTGGTAATTCACTTCAGTGATAGTGATTTCTGAGAGATCTAATGGCACCTAATAACCTTTGAAGTTTGAGGCTCCCCAGTGGAACCTCAGAAGAAAGACTCCGTGGTCTAGTGCTAGAAAATTAACATTGTAAAATCCCATAGAGCACAGTTCTATTCTGGCCCACATTAGGTTTCCATGACTTGTAAATGACTGGACAACTACCCATTGACAATTTGCATTATGGCAGCTTTAAAACAATTCTATCTTGGGAGTTAAGTGCTAGCTGTGTCTATGAAAAGAGGCTATAAGTAATTTTTGTGGTGATAGGATGATTTTAAATCTTACCTGTGATGGTGGAAATATAAAACTGCATGTGACAGAAATAGCATAGAATTGCATGTACACGTACACACGTAATACAGACAAGAGGAGAAGTCAAACTGCAGGAATCTGACCAAGACAAGTAGTCAGTGTCCTGAACAGTATTCTGTTTGTGATATTGTTTTGTAAATTATTACCACTGACAAAAATATGGGCAAAGCATACAGGAGTTCACTTTATATTATTCGTTTAACTGCATATTAATCTACCATTATTTAAAAGTAAAAAGCTTCAGTCATATTGTGTTTCACACAATCATTCCCATGCATTATATTTTATAAAATCAATCACCATTGGACCCCGCCCATCAGAAGAATAGTGTGAACTTTGTGATCAAACCAACATAAAATAAATTAAAAAAAAAAGAATCTTCCCAAATTGGGGGTGGGGGTGGGGGGAGTGTACTGGGGAAGGGCTAGTGAGGTGATGTACAACAATAAATGAATGGAAAATCCAACTTTTCTGTAAACTTTCATTAAAATGACAATAAAAAAATACAAAGCTTAATAAAATAATGCACATCATTTAATCTTTATGATATACATAAAATATATGTTGTTGTTGTGTACTTTAGAGCTAGAACCCACCCTCCAGAGGGTTTTCAGAGGCAATTAATTACATGAGAGGAGATTGTTCATCCTTCCCCTCACAGAGCAGCTGGTGGCCTCAAACCACGTGTCTTTGGGATTAAGAAAAAAAAATCTGAGACTAAACATTGATATAGTTTCCAGCAATTGAAGCAAAGAAAGTGATGTGGCATATTATCAGTGGTTATACATTTTGCATGTGATGATGATGGTCTGACCCACAGTCTGCCCCTGGTCTAGTTTTGACTGCCAATACTGAGCTTCTCCGATGGTTTCTTTCACAGATGCAGTTAATCTGTTTTCTATGTAGCCTATCATGTGAGATCCATGTGTAAAGTCATCGTAGGTAAGATCCATGTGTAAAATTGTCGTTTGTCTTTTAAAAAAGGTATTTGCAATAAATAAATCATTGCAAGTACAAATTCAATCAATCTATTTCCAGTCTCATTTCTATCACCAAGCCCATATTTTCCAAATACTATGCCTTCTCACTGTTTCCAACTTTTGCATTCCAATAATATCAATTATCAGTAATGCATCTTGATTACATGTTCAGTCAATTTTGCACTGTAAAATTAGGTAAAAATTCCCAATTTCTTTCTCTTTGGCTCTACATGTAGGGGCGAATAATTAATATTAGTCGTGCTAATGGCTCTTCCTTGTATGCTTATAGATAATAGCACAGCATTGAATTTCAGGATAGAACTTAAAGTTGACATTTGGACTAAGAATGTAACACCATTTTCCTTTTGTCTTTCATTCCCTGCATAGTATACCATATAATTATCTGGTTCAAAATGGCCAAAGTTGGTCATCACATCTCACTAATGCCTAATATGTCAATGTCCTTGTGCTCCATTTCATTTTTAACAGTTTCCAGTTTTATAACATTCAATATATGTACATTCCATGTTTCAATTATTAAATGATGTTTGTCGTTGTTTTTCCTCATTTCAACTGACTTTGAATCTGAACTCTACCACTATACTACTATAATTTTCCTCAATCCTCTAATGTTCATAGGATTTTCAAAGTCCTGTTATTTAAGAAGTACATGACCAAAATGGGATTGATAGCAGGGTTGGGGTAAGATTGAGAAAAACTGGCTAAATTGCGTTCACTGCATTGAAACAGATGAGGGAAAGAATAATTTAAAAGCGATGTATGATAGGGTATATGGTTATAACAAGAGTCCACAATTAAGGTTGCATAGTGGAGTGTATCTGGGGCAGTGGGAGGCCTGCAGGTGGATTGTTTATCAAAGAAAGAATTTTTCTTTTACTTTTCAAAGACAGCAGCGAACTGGGGTGGGGGAGGAGCAGTGGGGAGGGTTGGGCAGGGAGAAAAGTGCAACAATGAATTAATGGAAATCCAAAATCTCTGTAAATGTTCATTAAAATTATTACAATCAAAAAATGCTGAAAAAATAAAGAAGTAGATGGCCAATCCTGCTTCTTAGTTTGTCTGAATCAGAGAGTTCTACTAAAACCTATCTACTATGGATATTCCTTATGTCATTTGACACACCCCTAGCATAGCTTTCAGTCTCACAGCAACCCATAAGTTATCTCAGTACAGCAAACTGACAGACAAAATAAGGAGACACATTGCACTAGGAAAGTTTGTAGTTAGGAATCTCTCCAAATTATTGAGGAATAATGATGCCAGTTTAAGAACTAACCTGCATATGATTAAGGCTATAGTCTTTCCAATTACTTGCTATGCATCTGAGAGCTGTAAAATGAATTGGGCTGACAGAAGAAGAATTGATGCCTTTGAGCTGTGGTGTTGGACAAGAATACTGAAATTCCATTGACTGTCATAAGAACAAAGAAATATGTCTTGGAAAAAGTCCACTCAGAGTGCTCTATGGAGACAAGTTGGGCTTGGAAGGGTGGAGAGTTGGCAAAGGAGGGGAAGACCCTCAAGCAGGTGGATTGAAATGGTTACTTCTGCAATGAACTCTAATGTGACAGAAAGTGTGAAGATGATAAAGACTAGGACAGGGTTCAGATCTCTTGTTCACAGGGTTGCTATAGTCATACTTGACTCAACAACATATAACAACAACAACAACAACATATATTGCATCTTGATTATTTAGTTGTATTGAATAACTGAGATGAGATTTCTTGGGAATAATTTAGGGTTATAATTTGACAGTGCTTCACAAATTTAAAATATACAAATAAAAGAGATTATTCTGTCATAAAATGAGCACATAATATGAATAGACACTTCACCAACAAAGAAATTCAGATGGCCAACAAACACATTAAGAAATGTTGAAAATCTCCCAAAAAGAAATATTCAAAATCTCCCCAAAAGAAATATTCAAAATCCCTGTCAGAGAGTTTAAATTAAAACAACAATAAGATATCATCTTACCCCAGCAACAATGTTGTTGTTGTTGTTATGTGCCGTC
>NW_006399770.1:8538746-8558260 GCF_000299155.1 Elephantulus edwardii
AGGATGAATCTGTTTTCTTAGCAGTCTATGGTACCCTCAAAACTCTTCTCCAATACCAAAGCTCAAAGGCATCAATTCTCCTTCGATCCTCCCTAGTCATTGTCCAACTCTCTGATGCATAACAAGTGATTGCAAATATCATGTCCTGTATCAGATGCACCATAGTCTCCAGAGAGACACCGGTGCAGGGTAGTGCAAGGGAAAAAATGGATAGAGCTCAACACCACACTGGAATGGGAGAAGGGAGGGACTATCTGAAGAGAATGGACTCTTAAACATTTTGTGTCAGAGTGAATTGGGGGAGGGAGGAAAATAAGTATCATTGAATGAATGAAAACCCATCCTTTCTATAAACTTTCATTAAAATAAAATTTAAAAAATATGCTATAATTGACTTAATTTTCCACTCTAAACCATTCATTTTCTCTGAAAGAGCCCACTATAATTGAGTAAATTCTAATACCAGGTTGTAATCTTTAGATAATCAGTCTGCAGCCTTTTTTTTTCCTTGCAGAAATCTGGTAGATTCCAACTGTCAACTTTTGGGTTTGCCTGAAACATCACCATGCTCAAATAAACTCCAGCAGTATTAAAAATATCATATTATGGAGCTCTAAATCTGAATGTTATTCAATTGTGCTTAGCAAAATTCACTTAAGAAAGACAACTGAGTATCACAGAAAAAGGCTAGGTGATTTCAAATTAACAGAAAGCAATTGTTTTAAACAATGTACCATCGTGGCCCCTTCCATTTTCCCCTACTCTGGACAGAATTTTTACGTTGTTCAGTTTGTTTCTGAAACCTACTTCTATAGATAAAAATAAAATAATCAACATTTAATGTATATGGTGGTTGTTGTTATATACTATTGGGTCAGAACTGACTCATAGCTGACCCTCCAGCAGGTTCTCAGAGGCTGTAAATCACAGGGGAGGAGACTGCCCATCTTTCTTGCAGGGAGCAGCTAGTGGATCTGAACCACGTGCCTTTGAGTTGACAGTGCATCTGTTTACCACTCAGCCATCATAGTCTCTTATTTAAAGTAATTATACATATGTTGATAGTAAAACAGACATATATATCTGGCTTAATTTTTACCTTGATGGTAGGAATAGGCTTTTGGGGAATAAAATAGTTTCTCTCAATTGCTGAAAAAGCTGCATTTTGCTCCTTCAGCCTTATCTTGTTCTCTGCTATGATTTTCTTCCGTTGCTCGAGATAAGGTCCAAAACTTGGCAGTTTCTAAAAAGGAAACACACAAATAAGAAAAAAAAAGATTATCCCATGAAAGAAAAAAAAGGTGAAAATAAGTACACAAATATTATCAATAGTCAAATGTGCATCCTGAGCCTGTTTCAACTATACTGTTACAGGGTTTTAATTTATCCCTGAGTCACAGTCTTTTTTTCATCAGAGTCCATTAATTACTAAAAATAACACCACAGCAAGACATATTTACCAAATATCTATACATTAGACATGCGAATGTTAATTAAAATGCACTCTTAAGTGCAATACATTTTACAATACTAAGATAAATCCATTCACTTAAGACAATAGCTATTAGTTAAACCATTTGTTAGGATTTTAGAGGCAGAAGGTGAAACCTACTGATGATTTTTCCCCCCTTCCTCAGGTTTTTAGTACAATATAGACACAGCCTTAGTCTTTGACAAATGCGTCTGTCAATAGCAAAGGTACTTTGCCAATGTTCTAATCTGTATCTCTATTTTCTTCAGTTCAAATCCTTACATCTCTTTAAAGATTGTAACTAATGTTGATTGCAGTTTACTGGAAGATCTGAAAAACAAACTGGCAAAAATATTGATTTCCTTGTACGGAAAACAAATTTTATTTTGCATGAAGAAGGTAAAAATAGCAACAAAAAGCAGAGGAAACATTATTGTGCTTAAATAAACTCCATCAGTATTCAAAATCACATTAGACAGCTTTAAATCTCAAGGTTATTCAATTGTACTTTGCAAAGTTCACTTAGAAAGATACCTGGGCATCATGGAAAAAATGGTAAGTGCTTTCAAGTTAACACAAAAATGCCCTCATACCATTCATTATCCCGTAATTATTTCCTCTTCACTTTGTCCTTCCCCTCTTCTGGAACCTTTGATCTTCACTTTTACTGACACATACTGCTGATGATAGACACCACTGAATTTCAAATGTTTTGTGTTAGCCTGTAACCTGGAATGCCTAGGTCTCTTTTATAAGAGTGCAGCAATACATTCTCTTTCCTGCAGAATAAAGCCCATTTTATCTAGCTGATGGAGGTCTGGAAAACTGCAGCACTTGAAGGTCAGCCTGATCTCTGACCTAACAAAAGCTTAGGTAAAATCACACTTGTTTCAAAACACTGGCCTTCACTTGCCAGGTTGCCCAATGCCCCAGGAAAATTCATTCTCTAGTTTTCTTGAGGTTTCAGAATAACAAGTAAACTAAACTCACATTATGCCTCATAATCAAGCCAAATTGTAGCTGTAAATCTATAAAAGTAAATAGCCTATTTATGACAAAATATCTAAATCTGGTATTTATTTTCAATTATTTGTATTTATGTATGCAATTCAAGGAAATGGAAGTAATTATAT
Source organism: Elephantulus edwardii (assembly GCF_000299155.1). Classification (NCBI taxonomy): domain Eukaryota; kingdom Metazoa; phylum Chordata; class Mammalia; order Macroscelidea; family Macroscelididae; genus Elephantulus; species Elephantulus edwardii. The sequence continues at coordinate 8,541,351 of NW_006399770.1, forward strand.
GAATGCAAAACTAAACTACAGCTACATATTTTATCTAAATACCTTCTTTCTTGAATTAGGGTAGTACTTTCAGTCATGTGCTATGACAAGATGATATTTATATAATTTACTGTAAAACAAATGACAACAACTTGTTAATAAACTATTACATACAAGCAAAATTCTGCTGAGGATTATCCAGAAATGACTGGGACAGTACTTTAACTGAGAACTACCAGAAATATAGGCCGGGTTTAAATAAGGTACCAGAGATATTATTGTCAACAAAGATTTATCCTGGCTGAAGCAAAGAGTACCATCTGTGTGTCATTGACCGTGCAAAGACATTTGACTGTGCATCACAACAAATTGTGACTAACCTTGAGAAGAATGGAAATCCTAGAACACTTGATTGTGTTCATGCAAAATTTATACTTGGACCAGGAAGCAGTAGTCAGGGCACAGCAAGGAAACTGTATGGTTCAAATCTAGAAAGGAGTGCATCCATACTTCTTCATTCTATATGCAAGAGGCTGGACTTTATGAGGAGGAATGTGCCACCAGGATTGGAGGAAGACTCATCAACAACCTATGTTATGCAGATGACACAACTTTGCTCACAGAAACTGAGAAGGACCTGAAGTACTTGCCACAGAAGGTCAAGGACTGAAGATTTCAGTATGAATTAAAGCTCAACATCAAGAAGACCAAAGTTCTAACTACTGGGCCAATTGGCAGCTCCATGATAGATGGAGAAAAGATTGAAGTTGTTAACAATTTCTGCTTGCTCAGCAACACAGTCAACACTTTTGGCACCAGCAGTCAAAAAATCAAAGGACGAATTGCTTTGAGGAAGGCTGCTATCAGGGATATCTCAAAAGTGCTGAAGAGCAATGTCAGTCTGGACACTAAGGTATTCCTGATTCAAGCTGTATTCTTCACAATTACTTGCTATGCATCAGAGAGCTGGACAATGAGCGAAGATGACAGAAAAACTGATGCCTTTGAGTTGTGGTGCTAGAGAAGAGTATTGAACATACCCTGGACTGCCAAGAGAGAAAGCACGTTTATCCTAGAGAGGGTGAAATGAGGCTGCTGCTTGGAGACCAGTATTTTGAGTCTCTGTTGCACATACTTTGGGCACATGACCAGGAAGAACCAGTCCCTGGAGAAGGATATCATGCTTGGAAAAGTGGAAGGACAACTCAGGAGAAGACTCTGGATAAGATGGATTGACACAGTAACTGGGACAAAGAGGGTAGGCATATTGGAGACAGTGAGACTGGCTCAGGATAGAGCAGAGTTCAGAACTATTGTATATAGGATTGCAGTGAGTCATCACAGGCGACTCAATGGCACATAACAAGAATGATTACAAACCGACTCTTCAATACCTAACAAATATGTTGTTGTTGCTGTTGTGTACTGTAGAGTTGAAACCTACCCATACCTGATTCTTCAGTGGATTTTCAGAGGCAGTTAATGGCACAGGCGGAGATTGCCCATCCTTCTCCTGCAGAGCACTTGGAGCCCTTGAACCACATGCCTTTGGGACTGCAGAGCAGTTCCTTGCCACTAGACCACCAGAGTGCTAACAATTATGTAGGCTTTCAAATATGAACAAAATACTACCACTTGTTGGCAAAGTCCTCTTATGAAATGATATTTTTTGTCTTAGGGAAGATAAGATGTTAGGGATTATAACTTGTGGCAAAGACATGCCCCTGGGTTCCAGATAACACCTCATAAGATGACAAACATTTGCCCTTATGATATAAATCTTGTCAAAATGTTACTCCTGTCACACTCCTGTCATACATTAAGGGCACCTAAATCCTAATCTCACAGTCTTGAAGAATATAAAGAATTGTTGAGTGCTGAAATGCATCAGGTTGGCTCTAGCAGACCCTTCATTCTAGCAAATTCCATGGAAATTTGAACTATTATTAGCTTCCCCAATTGGGTTTTACCTTAATATTAATCAATGCCATCTACCTCTACTAAGTGTTTTGTAAAGGCTCTGAAATTTTTCATATGTATTTTTTAAAACAGAGATCAGAAGGTAACATTTTCCATTAATATTATTTTAATGATAATAGAAAGAAACAATGGAGTTAAATTTAGACCAGGAGAATATAACAATTATTATCATTATATGAAATTCTCTTGATGTTTCACAGAACAAAGTCTGTTCTAAAGCCTTTAATTCTGGTTTTTTGTTTTGTTTCATTTTTTAGTTTTTGACCACATTTATTTGTCCTGTGGTGCTTCCATGGCTAACAGGGCTATGATTCTAATGTACTAACATTTTTTTTTTAATGGTGAGCTAAGTATTGGGCAAAATGCCAATTTGTTGTTCATAGGGTTGCTTTAAGTTATAGTTGTCTTGACAGCAAAAAACAAAAACAATTGCATAGGACAACTAACTGAAAGCCCAATGGCTCAAAGCTACAATATGTTTTCAGGGAATAAGAGGAAGCAGTTGGCCCCTGCCAAGATTTTTAGCCACAGAAACACCATGGGGCAATTTTACTCTGTCTTACAAGGTTGCTATGACTTGGAATTAATTCAATGACAGTGAGTTCAGGACAGTATCAGAGATTATTGTCAAAGATTGCCACAAGATTTTCTTTGAGCATTTGTTTGAAGAGTGAGTGCAGTAAAATGGAAATTGTTGCCACAATTTTCTATACATTCAAAGTTCAAGTATACATTAAATCACGCGGAAGGAGATCTCTCACATTTCTCCTGCAAAATTACTGGCATATCTGAACCATGCACCTTTGGGTTGGCAGTACAACTCTTTACCACTAAGCCACCTGAGTCCCTACACACACACACACACACACACACACACACACCAGCAATTATTTCCTTAACTCTTCAAAACAATATCCACATCTGATGAATCCACTGTTTTATTGAGATCCACAGGCTGAAGTGGAATACTAACTTTCAAAATTTAAGGTAGCCATCAGCATTTCATTTTCCTACCACTATGATAAAATTACATGCCTCTAGAAACTATGAACTTTGAGAAATGATAGTTACAGAAAGATTTCATGTCTTTTGTTCATAGGGTTGTTATGAGTTGTGCTCAACTTGATGGCAATCAACAACAACAACAGCAACATGATAAAATTAAGTGTTCATCATTATGTTTATATAGAAAAGTGCTTTCGGGTTTCGAAACATGTAAACTTTTCTGAAAACAAAGTTTCTTGCTGGCGCAAGAGAATCACCTTTATACACGCTGCATTTAGGTATTTGTTGGTCTTATGATCGTGTCCCTAAAGTCATAGGAAAGGTAAGGAAAAGAAGATTAAAGAGAATACATAGTTGGTCACCGTGTATGTGTGCAATCAGTGATGATTAATAAAGCAGTTAGTTCAAATCTCTGCCTGAGCATGCCGTTAATTGATTTCCTATTGCAGAAGGGGAGGCAGCAGGGCCTGCGAGAGACAGCAGCAGGAGCTTTTCCTCTTCATTCATTATTTTCTCACAGAAAAAGTTGTAGCCTGTGGTAACTCAAAGAGAGAGGTTTTGAGCATCATGCTATCTTTCTTAAACAAAGGGAGAAAGTTCTCTCGGACTATCAAAAGCTGCTTTGTAACTGATGAACTGAACAAAGCTCAGAAATGGTGTGATTTTTGTTTCGATAGTTTCTCCTGGGATACATCATTGATGAATTTGTTCTCACCAGAAAAGCTAAATCCTACTCATTTAAAGATAACAGTATCTCACACTAAAACTGTCTCTCTCCAGATATAAAAAGCATTACATTTCTGATAGAAAAGTGACAACATAATGAATCAACAATGATACCTTAAGCCGGCAAAGCTTTAAGGTAAAGAAGTCTATTTGGATTATAATTTATTCATGGATCAATCTAAAAGTAATTGAGCATATTATGATGTAGAAAAGGGTTCTTGTTCCTAATAGAAACAGGCACAGGAATCATCCAGTTTAAATTGCATAATTTTTATGAGAATTGCAGCAGGTTGCTTAATAGGACTGGTCTATAGTACTGTAATGGATCAACTCTATTTTCCTAATCTTACTCTCTTATCTGATTGGAAACAATAACAGCAAGAAAAGTAATTACTTTGATATTTAAATGGTAATAAGTAAAAAAGATAAAAGCATTTCTGGTTTATACTGAGTGTAGTGTGTGTATGTGTATATATGTATGTGTGTGTGTAAACTGAAAGAATGAGTGATAAATTAGATATAAAGGACATATATTTTACAAATATATGAAGTTGAGATCTTTTTTCAAAATATGTGTTCCACAAATGACATATTATGTATGTATCTTTTGTTATTTATTCAAGAAATACAACACCAAGTGCCTACTCTAGGCCAGAAACACTGCTGTAAGGAATATCTAGTAATTTACAAAATATGTGTGTACATTTAGCATTGCTCTTAATATTATAAATATCTCTTGCTGTTCAAAGGTTAGTGTCAGATTTGATTATCTGCCAAGCTTACCCAGTTACTGTGGTTATCTAAAAATCAATCAAATAATCAACAATTGAAGAGGAAAACCAAAATCTTCAAAGAGTTACCCTTTAAAAACAACAAGGCAATTGGGATACTTATTGAATATGCAAATTTAAAATGTACAAGTCTTGATGGGCTTTTAAAAAAATTAGTTTGCATACAGTCGTTCATGTACACTGTATTTTATATAATTTTCATTTACCATGTGTTTTATACATTCATATGCATTGCATTAATATAATTAGTTACTATTGATCTATGCCCATTATTACCCTATGTTTTCAAGTCCCCATTGAATCTTTTCTATTCTTTAACCCCTTCCTCCACCCACTGACCACTGCTATCCTTGTCATTTTCCTCCTTCCCTTTTTCTGGTCTCCTTTTATCTGTCTCCTTTTATCTGTGAATATTTATATACGTTTTGCTCGGACATACTTCTGTTTTCACAGGAATAGTATTATGCAGTATTTGTCCTTGTAAGATTGAGTTCTTTCACTCAGTATATGCTCTCTACACTCTCCCATATTAAAACTCATCGGGTTCAAATCAGAATCAACTCATAGGTAATAGTCTAGCAGAGTTTTTGTGGCTGTAAATCACATGGGATGAAATTTCCCATCTTCTTTCAAGCGAACCACTGGTGGATCATAACAGCGAGAGAGGGGTCATCTTTGGGAAGCCGAGCAATTCCCTGTGGGCTAAGCCATCAAAACTCCTGATTCAGAGAATAGGGTGCCTGGTCTAATTCCTCATCTGTAAATGGGATCGTGTGAATAGTCAATTTAAAAAAAAATTACTCTGCTTTCTTTATTTTAAAATCAACTTTACTATGGCTTCAAGTCAGAAACTCAGAGATATATCCCATGAGTAATTAGTGTGTGATGCTTAGTATGCAAATAACAAGTAATATATAGATGGGCTTCCTCTTTCGGTATTGTTTTCTACTGTCAAGAAAAATCACTTGCTGTTGTGTATCAGTGATTATGCGCCGCACTGGAAATATCTGAGTTTCTGAATCGAAGCCATAGGAAAATTATCTTGAAATAAAAAAGCAGAGAAATTTTTTTTAAAAAAAGTTGACTACTCATATAAATTGAGAAGAGGAAGGTAGAAAGTTAACTAATTCTACAATACAAAACAGAGAAGTGTCTTCCTTTGATCTCCCTCAGTACCTTGCATCTTGGTGAGTATACAGTGATTGAAATGAATTTCAGTCACTTTGGAAATTTGCATAGATTTCCCTATTTACACTTCACATTTACACTTCACACTGTCCCATTTAACAGATGAGGAAATAATTTAGACACCCCATTCTCTGACTCAGGAGCTTTGATGGTTTAACTCACAGAATTTCTTAATCTTAAATAAAATCTAAATATTAATCACTGATATACAACAGCTGGTAATTTTTCTTGACAGTGGCGAACAAGACAGAAAGAGGAAGTTAAATGGTACAAACTGGGATGCTGGAGTTGGCCATGTACAAATTATTGGGATATGACTATTACTTTAAATGATTAACAAGATACTTTTTATCACTCTCATGGCTAAATAAAATAAATCAAAAGCAATGATCATGTTTCATTAGAATGTAATATATGGACTTATTGCTGCTGCTTGTCTATAAGCAAAATATTTAACCATTATGCTGCCAATTTTGCTTATCAATGAAATAAAAAGAATAGTAATTTATGGTGGTGATGCAAAGATTAAATGAATTTTGTTTGTAGTATACATGGCTGTTGATTTATTCCCATCAACTTTAATTATTTATATGTGTGCCATAATATTTTTATTTTTTAATTTTTATTTTTTAATTTTATACTGGTTTATTTACAAAGTTCAAATACATTATTTTCCACACCAGATCTTTCCCATTTCCTCCACCCCCTCCCATCTATCAAATTGTGTGACCCTATGCTTAAACACCACCACCCCTGCCCATCTTCACCCCTCTGCTTCCACCTCCCTGCCCCTTGGATCCTCATGTTTGTTCTACAATAATTATTTTATACAGCATTTGTCCTTATGAGACTGAGTTAGTTCACTCAGCATAAGGCTCTCTAGTACCTCCCAAATTAGGTAGTGATTTATTAAATCATTGCTCCCGCATGCTGTGTAGTATCCTATCATGTAGCATAATTTCTCAATCCATTCATTTGTGGTTGAACATTTGGGCTTTTGTCATGTTCTTGTGATGGTGAATAACACTGCTATGAACATTGCTGTACAAACCTGTCTGTGCCTCAGTTCTCATTCTCTCGGGGTATATTCCAAGCAGTGGGTCATACCAAATGTCTACATTCAGCTTTTTGAGGAAGTGCCAATCCTCATTTATTAGGTATCTTCTCTGCTTTATCCTTACCCTTCACCAGATACAAGCCCATTTGGCTGTTTAGTGTCAGTTCAGTCTGAAAAACATCTGCATAACTTAGTACTTGGTGCAAGTTTCAATCCATGCACTGTCTCATCATTATTAGCTTATGTTTCTATTGTCTCTACTTGAGACTTTAGAAAGCTGGCTTACTTGAGGGTACCTAACAACAATAACAACAACACACTTAATAAACAATTGTGATACCCTGTAACAAGGATTGCAGTGGAGACAATACAGGGGCAATGACAAATGTTACTAGTCCACTCTACACAGGCAGAGATTATCTGGAAGAAATAGCATATAAGGTAGTTTCTGAAGACTAAGATGAAGGTGGTTGTTGTTGATTGCCTTTGAGTCAAGCACGACTCATAGCAACTCAATGAACAAAAGCTTGAAGTTCCTTTATAACTATTGACATTTATCAAAGTTCATAGGGTTTCCGGAGGCATGTTATTTTGGAAGTGAATGCCACTCCTGCTTCCAAATGATGAAGGTGAGAGGGTAAATATGAAGGCCCAAGAGTCAGGAAAAGGGGAAGAAGATTCTCCAAGTAAAAGTAACACCAGAGGTAATGGAGTAGCACCTTGGAAGAGAAACTGGAGAGACAGCCAAAGACAACCCTTCTCTGTGCTAGGTGAGGCATGAGAGATCAGGAAACAGTCTCTCTGAAGGAAGCAGAACACGGTTTACTGTGAAATTATGACATTGGGATATGTGTTAGGAATCAATTTAATCAAAATAAGAAAGCCTAAGATTACTAGAATGTCTCCAAAGGATGAAGGAGATAAGACTAGCAGTGGGGCCAGAAAGATTATTGTTATGTGCCGTCGAGTCGCTTGTGACTCACAGCGACCCTATGTACAATAGCCCTAAACTCTGCTCTGTCCTGTGCCAATTGCACTGTTTCTGACACTTCCATCCCGACTACCCCAGTCACTGCATCAATCCACCTCATAGAGGGCCTTCCCCTGCTGCGCTGTCCCTCCACTCTCCCAAGCATGATGTCCTTCTCCAAGGACTGGTCTCTCCTTACAACATGACCAAAGTATGTCAGAAGGAGCCTCAGAATCCTTGCCTCCAAGGAGCCACTCAGTTTAACCCTTTCCAGGATGAATCAGTTTGTTTTCCTAGCAGTCCATGGTATTCTCAATACCCTTCTCCAGCACCACAGCTCAAAGGCATCAATTCTCCTATCCTCCTTGGTCACTGTCCAACTCTCTGATGTATAACAAGTGATTGTAAAGACCGTGGCCTATATCAGACACACCTTAGTCTCCAGAGAGACACCATTGCTCTTCAGTGCTTTGGAGAGGTCCCTAACAGCAGACTTTCCCATGGCAATATGCCTTTTAATTTCCTGGCTACTGGTGCCAAGAGTGTTGACTGTGGAGCCAAGCAAACTAAAGCTGTGAACAATCTCAATCTCTTCACCATCCATCCTGATGCTGCCAATTGGTCCAGTGGTGAGAATCTTTGTCTTCTTGACATTGAGCCTCAATCCATATTGGAAGCTGAAGTCCTTGGCCCTCTGCAGCAAGCACTCCAGGTCCTCCTCAGTTTCAGCAAGCAGGGTTGTGTCATCTGCATAACGCAAATTGTTGATAGATCTTCCACCAATCTTGACCTTACATTTTTCTTCATAGAGCCCAGCCTCCCGGATAATCTGTTCTGCATACAGGTTGAAAACGTGTGGAGACAGAACGCGTCTCTGTCGTATGCCCTTCCCAATTTTGAACCATGCAGTGTTCCCTTGCTCTGTTCTGATGACTGCCTCCTGGTACAAGAATAGGTTTCACATTAGAAGAAGGATGATAAAGGATTCTTTTAAAGAAGGCGGCTTGTAGCTATGACAGGAAGAGTAATGTCCAAAGGATCTGAAAAGTGTTGTCTTAATATTTACAACTTATTTAAATATGAGTCTTCTAAAGAAAACACTGCCACTATTTAAATAACTTGCTTACAGCATTCATATACATTGTATCTTAAGACCATAAAGACCATAAGGATTTACCTCCTCAGAAATCCTGAGTGCCACTGATAATATGATTTGAAGGCAGTGAGTTTGGGTTTGGGGTTGTATTGCAGAAAGAACATTAAGGGTACTGGAGAGAAAAAAAATAAAGAGTGGTAGGAAATAATTGAGGAGTAATGATGTCAGTTTGAGTGTCAGATACTAAGGGTATCTGATTCATGCCATGGTCTTTCTGATTACTTGCTATGTATCTGAGACCAGGACAATAAATAAAGATAACAGAAGGAGAATTGATGCCTTTGAGCTGTGGTGTTGGAAAAGAGCACAGAGCATCCCATGGAGGGCCAAGAGAATGAACAGATACATCTTGGAGAATGTACATCCAGAGTGCTCTTTGGAGGCAATAATGATGAGGTTTTGCCTCACATACACTGGGCATGTTGCCAGGAGGGTCTATTCCTTGGAGAAGGACATGTTGTTTGGAGGGGTGAAGGGTCAACAAAGGAGAGGAAGACCCTCAACCAGGTGGATTGACACAATGACTGCTGCAATGGGCTCTTGTGTGTCAGGATGTGTGAAGATGGCACAGAATATAGCAGGGTTCAGATCTTTTGTTCAGAGGGTCGCTATGAATTGTACTCAACTCAATGACACCCAACAACAGTAGGAAAGTGAACAAGATGAGGTATAAAGTTATTTGTTTGTTTTTTGTTTTGTTTTTAATGATTTTTATGATGCTTAGAAAGAGAACCAACACTGACTCCACATCTCGTCTCCAACAATACAACTACCTCCTGTTACTTCTTCAGCCACTGCTAATATATCAGTGGTTCCTACCTGAAACTGCCTCCTCACACTTTCATTCTCTTTGTGACACATCTTACTCTTAAAGATCTAGATCATGGGCTATCTCTTCTAAGAATAGCACCATCATCAAAATCATCTGAATCAATCTCAGTACATTTATGAAGCAGTGCTATATACCTGAGAGCTTTGGCATGTTTACTTTCCTTCATTGTATTCTTATCTTCATCCTTATCTTCTTTTTACTGATTAGAAGATTGTGGCTCAAAAAGGTTAAGTGACTTGTTCCAATTGCCACCATTAATAAATGGCAGAACTACAGTTCAAATCTTAGTCTATTAGATGCCAGCTCCTATTCTACACTGTCACTCAGACTTCCTTGCAACTCACAGAAAGCTATAGGAAAGAAAAACACTTACTCTTTTATAGACAAATACTACAGACAATCTATTTCTTGAAATACATTCATCCTACTTTTCTCATTCTTCAAACTGTGAAGAGAAAAATATCACATACATTTGTTGTTGTTGTTATGTGCCGTCAAATCGACTACGACTCATAGTGACCTTATGCACAATAGCTCTGAACCCGGTTGTATCCTGAGCTAATCTCACTGTCTCTGACACACCTATTTTAATTACCCCAGTTGTTGCATCAATCCCTTTCATTCAGGATCTTCCCCTCCTGCCTGTCCCTCGACCTTTCCAAGCATGATAGCCTTCTCCAAATACTGGTCCATTCTGGCTTTATGCCCAAAGTATATGAGATGGCGTCTCAAAATCCTTGCCTCCAAGGAGTAGTTAGGTTTTACTCTCTGCAGAACAGAGTAGACACTATTAAAAAAATTGCTGAACACATACCAAGCAAAATATCTGTATTATTTCAGTCCTGTTTATTACTGGCCTCCAGTTTAATGAGCTCAAGTTAATACAGGTGAAAGGCCAGAGTGTTACATGCAGCAGTTAATGAAATACCATAGAGCTGCTGAGAAAATGATTAGCAGCCAAATGTGAATTTAATATACTTCATTCTCAAAAAGCAATGCCCCATGGGAGGTATCTTGCTGGGGGAGGCAATGAAGCATATTGAAAAAGTACTCACTTGAGAGTTAGCGGATGGGGCTCTGATCTTAGCCTTACTATTCAACTAGTTTAGTACCTCTGGCAGGATAGCAACTCTGAGTCTCAGTTTTCTCATCTGTAAAATGATGGTTTGCGCTTGATGGTCTTTTTGGTCCTGTCCAGTGATATTTTGTCTTCTTTTCAAATTCAAAATGTGAAAGCCCTAGATGTAATACCCAGGTGGTATTTCATAGCCTGTAGTCATAAATTGGTACTCTTTCCCTCATACTTAATGATAGAATATTTTTAATCTATTTCAGTTTTAGGAAGCTTGAATTGCATAATTGGTGAAGACACATTGTTAACCCAAAGGCCATGCATTTCTAACTATTCAAATCTACTAACCACTTCGAGGAAGAAAGAAGGGCAGTCTCCTCCTGTGCAATTTACAGTGCTGGGAACCCACTTGGGGGTCTGACCCAACTCCATGGCAAAGAAAAGGGGATTTAAGCAGTAAAATGTGAATAATATGGACAACATATTGTCTCAAGGTTGACATGATTTCACACCCAATTTGGGGGTTCATTAGAGAAAGGTGCATCTACAGATATCATAGCTATTTTAGCACATTATAAAATAGTGAAATCTTTTTAAATATTAAATCAGTTTAAAATACTTTTAAAAGTAAAAACTATTACAATTTATGTGAAAAGGGAAACTCACGGTAACTCCCAAAATCCTAGACTGTAAATGTTTTCATGCTGTTTAATTCCTGATTACAAACTCATCTGAGACAAAATCTACATAAAATCAAACACACATGCACACACACACACACCACACAGATTAGCAGCAGCAATAACTGGTAGCAGGACTCTCCTTCATAGGGTCACTATGAGTGGCCTGTGACTCGATGACACTTAACAACAAAAATATCAACATAGAGATAGAGATCAGCTGGCCCAGTTAACAGAAAGGAATGCTACTAAGCCAAAGGTGGGGTGACTTTTAATCTGCAGCCCTCGGGGCTGTCTTTCATTGTTTTTGTTCAGACATTCCTCTAGGTCATATAGCCCTGGTGTACAAGTTGCCATACAGCGGTAACTGGTGGTTGCTATGAGGCTGAACACTGTGACACTGATGTGTCAAAGGCATTAATGGTTGGTTACCCAATGCGGACAGAGAGTGGGGTGTAGCTCCCCAATTAAAACAAGCTTGGAAGGAGGAGTGACATCCACTTCCGTAATAGCTTGCCTCTGGAAACCCTATGAACCTGGAGAGAGGATGAGAGACACCCAGCGTTGAGGACTATCCTTCATAGGGTTGCGATAGTCACCTGCGACTCAATGGCACTTAACAACAACAACAACAACAACAACAATCTACGGTATACATCTACACACATATACACACAAACTTACAGTTTTATTTAAATTTTATGCATACGCCCATGCACTTATAGTTGTATATGAATTTATATAGGAGCTCTGGATGCCTAGTGGAAAAAATCTGCACTACAAACCCAATGGCACTGTGGTTTGAGGCCACTAGCTGCTCTTGTGGGAGAAGGGTGGGCAATCTCATGTGTGATTAACTGCCTCTGAAAACCCTCCAGAGGGTCAGATATGGGTTAGTTTTGACTTTACAGTATGCACCACGTGAACACATGCTTTTATATGCACATGTTGTTGTTGTTGTTGTTATGTGCTGTTGAGTTGCCTGTGACTCATAGTGACCCTATGTACAACAGCCCTAAGCCCTGTTCTATTCCTTGTCAATCTTATTGTCTCCAACATGCCTATCCCCATTACACCAGTGACTCAATCAATCCATCTTATCGAGGATCTTCCTCTCCTACACTGACGCTCCACCCTCCCAAGCATGACATACTTCTCCAAGGACTGATTCTGCCTTGCAACATGTCCAGATTATGTCAGATGAAACTTCAGAATCCTTGCCTCCAAGGAGTAGCCTGGTCTCCCCCTCTCTAGGATGAGCCTTTTAGTTCTCCTAGCATTTCATGGTATATTCAGTACTCTTCCCCGGCACCAAAGCTCAAAGGCATCAACTCTCCTTCTATCATCCTTAGTAATTGTCCAGCTCTCTGATTCATAGCAAGTAATTGCAAAGACCATGGCCTAGATCAGGTGCACATAGTCTCCGGACTGACATCATTGCTCTTCAATACTTTAGAAAGGTCTCTAACAGTAGACTTTCCCAGTGCAATTTGTCTTTTCATTTCCTGGCTGCTGGTACAAAGAGTGTTGATTGCAAAGCCAAGCAAACTGAAGCTGTGAACAATCTCAATCTCCTCATCATCTATCATGATTCTGCCATTTGGCCCAGTGGTGAGAATCTTTGTTTTCTTGATGTTGAGCTTCAATCCATATTGAAGGCTGCAACCGCTACAGGTCCTCATTTTAGCAAGCAGGGTTGTGCATAGCCCAGATTGTTGATGAGACTATCTTCAATTACGATGCCACAGTTCTCATAAAACCCAGCCTCCTGGATAATCTGTTTCACAGGTAGATTGAAAAGATATGGAGATAGGACACATCTTTGATGCACACCCTTCCGAATTTTGAACCATGCAGTGTTTCCTTGCTCTGTTCTGATGACTGCCTCCTGGTCCAAGTACAAGTTTCGCACAAGAACAATCAAGTACTCTGGAATTCCCATTCTTCTCAGAGCAAGCAACAGTTTCTTATGATCCACACAGTCAAATGCCTTTGCATAGTCAATGAAACACAGATAGACATTCCTCTGGTACTCCCTGATTTCAGCCAAGGTCCATCTGACATTAGCTATAATATCCCCAGTGCCACGCCTCTTCTAAATCCAGCCTGCACTTCAGGCAGTTCTTTGTTGATGTGCTGTTCCAGTCGTTTTTGGATAATCTTCAGCAGAATCTTGCTTGCATGTGATATCAATGATACTGTTCAATAATCCCCACACTCTGTCGATCACCTTTCTTTGGAATAGGAACAAATATAGACCCCTTTCAGTCAGTTGGCCAGGTGGTTGTCCCCCAGATTTCTTAGCACAATTTGGTGAGCACATCCAGGGCAGCGTCTGTTTGTTGAAATATGTCAATCAGTTCCTGAGACCTTGTTTTTTGCCAATTCTTTCAGAACAGCTTGAACTTCTTCTTTCATTACCACAGGCTCTTGCTCATACATTGTTTCATGAAAGTCTACTGTGTGCACCAATTCCTTTTGGTACAATGACTCTGTATACTCTTTCCATCTTCTTTTAATGCTTCCTGGATCATTTAATATTCTGTCCAAAGAATCCTTAATTAAGTATTGCAACTCGAGGTTTGAATTTGTTCTTCAGTTCCTTCAGCTTAAGAAATACTGAGTGAGTTCAGCCTTTTTAATTTTCTGACTCCAGTTCCTTGTATATTTCATTGTAATATACATGGTATAAATTGGAGGGGAAAATAGAACTTTCTACCAGAGCAGTGGAGTCCTTGAGTAGTACAATAAAATAATAAAGTACTTGACTACAACCCAAAGGGTTGGCAGTTCAAATCTACCTAGAAGTATTTCAAAAGTAAAGTCAAATTTATCTAGTTTTTATTGTTGTTGTATGTGCTATCAGGTTGAATACCACCCATAGTGACCCTAGGAAAACAGATCTGACCCCTGTCCTATCCTGTACCATATTTATACTTTTTGTCATATTAGAGCCCATTACAGCAGTCACTGTTACAATCCACCTCATCAAGTGTCTTCCTCTCCTTTGCTGACCCTCCACCTTTCTGAGCATCATGTCCTTCTCCAAGGATAATTCCCCATGGCTGCATACCCAAAGTATGTGAGACAGAGATTAAAAATCCTAGCCTCCAAGGAGAAACTTGATTTCATCCTCTCCAAACACAGCACATGATAAGAAAGACCATCAGGCATACATCAGTCAGTCCTCAGACATCATTACTTCTCAATGATTTGGAGAGATCCCTAACATCTGACTTTCCCACTACAATATGCCTCCTGATTTCTTGGCTGCTGGTACAAGGGGTGTTGATTGTGAATTCAAGTGAAATGAAGTTGTTGACAGTTTCAATCTTTTTCTGCATCCATCATGATGCTGCCTACTGATCCAGTGGTAAGAATCTTTGTTTCCTTGACATCGAGATGCAATCCATATCAAAGTCTGTATTATTTGATCTTCTACAGTGAGTGCTTCAAGTCCTCCTCACTTTCAGCCTGCAAGGTTGTGTCATCTACAGAATGCGGGTTGTTGATAGGTCTCCCTTCGATTCTGGTGCCATATTTCTCTTCATAGAGTCTAGCTTCCCAAATAATTTGCTCAGCACAGATATTTAATAAGTAGAGAGAGAGAATATAACCCCGATGCACTCCATTTTTAATTTTAACATGTAGTATTCCTTTGCTTTGTTCACACAACATCCTCCTGGTGTTAGGTATAGGTTTTGCACGAGCTCATGTGAAATCTTTACCTAGATGTACCTCAAAAGTAAAGTTTGTTACAACCTTGAAAAACCTATGGAACAATTATAGTCTACCCACTTGGGGTTGTCAGGATTAGGAACTGACTCAGTGACAAAGGGCTGGGTTTAAACAGTGCAGTGTATAGAAACATCACTGATCTTTAAAAGCAAAGATTGATTCAGTGACCTGGGATAGATAAGTCACTTGACAAATGTGAGCTTCAGTTTGCTTCTGGATGAGGCAGAAATAACAGTGATCACCCTGACTATTTACTTCTCAGAGCAACTATTTGAAATGGGGAAGTACTAATAGATTATTAAAATACAGCTTTTATTATGTTGAAAACTATACAGTAGGATAGTACTATTGAGAGTAATGATGAAGTGAATATTTGGATCATAAAAAGTCACGAAATATAAAAATTACATATTAAAAAAGACTCCCCAAGCTATAGCTGCTCTGATGTCTTAGCAGGCCTTGGATGAAAAAAAAATTTGCTTTTGAAATCCACCTTCGAAATGCTACTGCTTTCGTGGCTAAATGTTGCTTTGAATGTCAAGGGCAAAAACCAATGAAGGGAAATGGAATAAAAATTACTTTACACAATGGGATGGAAGCAAAGAAAAACAGAAAAATGGGGTTATGAGCAAAATGGGACTGCTATAAATATGAAAAAACACATACAGGATTCAGACTGTATTTGAAGCAAGAGTAGAAAAGTAATCAAATTTTTCCATATTTATTCAATCCAATACCTAATATCTTCCTACACGGAAACCCCCGGATGACTGCTTTAAGCCTTTTTACCTGAAAGTGTGGCACAGGGCATAACATATTACATTTTGATCCAATAGAAAACCCTAGTTGGAGTTACAGTTCGGGACTTATTGGCATAAAATAATCATAATTTTGAAAGTAAATTTTTAGGGTTTCTACACTAAGGAGAAAGGAGATTATTTGAGAGAAAAAGAAAGCAAACATATGTTTTTCCACTGAAAAGAAGTAAACTTCCAAGATTATTAATTATAATATGAGGAGAAACTATTTATCATGGAGGAAAAAACCCATACTTTATGTACAAAGCAAAGTGCTCCATAAACAATAGTTCCCGAATGTAAATACAGAAAACCCAGGAAACATCCAAACTAACACCATCATTGCCCCAAAGACTAGGTTTTCTCTTTTTCTTCTTTCACATTATTTTCTCTACTACATTACCACTATTTATGCATTCTCTATCTCTCTGAAGATAATAAAACGCTCAAGCAGAATTATAGATAAAGTCCCCCCCCCCATTTCTCTCCTGCCACATAAAAAGAAATAACAAAGCAAACTCATTACTTTCAAGATGCTGTGGACCCATGGTGACACCGGTTTGCTACAGAGTAGAACTTCCTTGCCGGGTTTTCTTTCTTTCTTTTGTGGCACTCCTTGTTGTTGTTGTGTACCTCAGAGTTGGAACCAATCCATAGATAACACTCTGGAAAGTTTTTAGAGGCAGTTAATTGCAGAGAAGGAGGTTGCCCGTCTTTCTCCTGTGTCGTAGCTGGTGGATTCGAACCATGTACCTTTGGGATCGCAGTGCTGCTTCTTGCCAATAAGGCACCAAAGCTTCCCAAGAGTGACACTTCTAGGTACATTCAAATTATCAACTTTCAGGTGGCTGTTGTTGTTGTTATGTGCCGTCGAGTCGTTTCCAACTCATAGTGACCCTATGCACAACAGCACTAAACCCTGCTCTATCCTGAGCCAAC
>NW_006399770.1:8560565-8569984 GCF_000299155.1 Elephantulus edwardii
GTCACCCATCAGGTGGCTAGTAGAGTGCAAATCATGAAATCATCCAGGGATCTTTTTCTTTGCCCATAGTCAACTGTAATTATTTGGTGAAATGAAAAGAGAAACTAAAAGCAACAAAAAGCAATTCCAACAAAATTTCATCTATCATAATCTGTAGGGAAGTATGTTGCCAAAGGGGGTGCCCCTCTGGAGATTCTAATCTATTAGCAGTGCCCCAGGAGAAAGATGCGCAATGCCCTCCGATGCGAGTGACAGCCTCTGGAGGCTCACACTCACTGCAGAGGCAGCTACGAGTTGGATCCATTCTAGATGGAAATAAGTTTTGGTTTTGGGTTTTTGCACATGATCAAACCTCAGAGATTGAAGCAATTTATTTAGTTTGATTAAATACTTTTAATATGGTATATTATGAGAATGATGAGAATGTCTGTGTATACAGAATTTGCACAAGTGAAGTTTCACCTCATGTTTACTGACTGAAAAAAATGCTATCTGGCCTGGATTATTATATTACATAAATCAATCCCTGATAATAATAGCATGCACATCTAATTGCCTTCTTGTCCTATAGCATGATGGCATTTGTTGTGTAAGGCATTGCAAAGTATTGTCCCAAGAGTCAATTTATATTCAATGACATAGAGCTCATTAAAAAAAATTGTTCATATTTTCTAGGTTCATTGGTTAAAGGTTTGGTTTTATTTTTCTCAAGAAAATAAAAATCATCAACCATTTCACTTTTTTGCTTCATTACAAATAAATCAAACAACAGAATATTATAATCCATAGTTATTATAGAAACCATAACTTCATTAAATATTAACTTACAATTCTAAATCTAGGAAATTATTGCGTTAGTTCAAACATTCAGCTTCAAAGAAAGACAATTCACTTTTTTTTATGAGACACGGATGTGTCAAATGTGTTAATGGTTAGCTACCCAATGCGGACAGAGAGTGGGGTGGAGCTCCCCGATTAAAACAAGCGAGGAAGGAGGAGTGGCATCCACTTCCATAATAGCTTGCCTCTGGAAACCCTATGAACCTGGAGAGAGGATGAAAGGTACCCAAGTGTCGAGGATTCTCCTTTATAGGGTCGCTATGAGTCGCCTGTGACTCCATGGCACTTAATTAACAACACAACAACATGTTATGAAAGCCATTTAGCTATGCTGTTCATCCAGGAGTCTGATCTCTCTAAACCTGGGCTGCCACAGATTAAACCAAGCCACACCCTACGGCCTCAGGAGATTCAGGCTCAGAATGGGCCCAATGGATTAAATATGACAGACACACAAGCATATTAACTGCCATCAAGCATATTCTGACTTAAATCCACATTGCATGATATTTCCAAGGCTTTAAATCTTTACACGAGGAAGCTACCTATATTTCTCCTGATTGAGAAGCTGGTGTATTTGAACAACTGCCCTTTCATTTAACAGTGCAATACAGAACTTGCTAGCACTTACTACAATTTGCCATGATCTGTATTGACCTGATTATTTAAGGCCTAATCGTATAATGTCACAGCCTCTATCGTTCTATTTTAAAACATCTCCTGGTTAGTTAAGCCTGGTTATTCTATAAGGAACACTGGTGGTGTAGTCCATAGGATGCTGCTCTGCTAATCCAAAGGTTGTGAATCCCTGGTAGCTCAAATAGACAAACAACTCTGTGAGAAAAATGGGACGCTTCCTCCAATGTACTTTACAGTTTCTGAAGTCTGATAGAGGGTCTCTATCAGTTGGTTCTGACTCAAAGGCAATGACTTAAATTCAGTTATTGCATATATTCAGTTACTCCATCTCATAACTCATATCAACATGTGAGCAGCTCAACACAGCTAGGGATTTAGAACTCTTCCTTTCTCAAATGTAACTGTTCCTTCTTAAAATGCACAGCAAACATCTCAAATGGGAACCCCAAACTGTCCAATTTTCATTGTGTTTCTATGATGTTCTTCACCCCCCTTTTGTTTTTAATTTTTTTTTTTTAGTATTATACTAGTTTATTTACAAAATTCAAATACATTGTTTTCCAGAACAGATTCTTCCAATTTGGGTCACCCCCTACCCATCAAATTGTACAATCCCATGATTTTTCTCCCTTTACCCCTGCACATCCTCACCCCTCTGCTTCTACTTTTTAATGCATCCTGGACCATTCAATATTCTGCCCATTGTATCCTTAAGTATTAAAAATTGAGGCTTAAGTTTTTTTCAATGCCTTAATAAATGCTTAAGAAATGCCAAGTGAATTCCAGAGGTGTGCAGTTCGAATCCACCAGATGACCTGCTGTAAAAGGAAGGAAAATCTCCTCCTGTACAAGTCAGATCTGATTTGACGGTATACACACACGACACAATAAAATAAAATAAAAATTTAAAAGAAATGCCAAGTGAGTTTGTCCCTTTTAATTTTCCAACTCCAAGTCTTTGCACATTTTGTTATAAAACTTCACTTTGTCTTTCCAAGCTGCCCTTTGAAATCTATTCAGGTCCTTAACTTCCCACTTTCTTCCCTTTGCTTTGGCTTCTCAGTGCTCTTAGTACAATATTTAGAGGCTCTTCTGATATCCACCTTGGTCTTTTCTTCTTCTCCTGTCTTTGGAATGACCTTTTGCATTCTTCATGGGTGATTTTCTTGATATCCTCCCACCACTCATCTCATCTTCATTTATTAGTGTTCAAGGCCTCTAATCTGTTCCTGAGATGATTTTTAAATTCAGGTGGATAGACTCAAGGTGAAATTTTGGTTCCTATGGATTTGATAAACCTTCTTTAGCATGTGAATGTCTGTTTTACAATTAGCACTTGGCCTAGTTTTCATAGCTGATATTGAGGCTTCTCCAATGAGTCTACAAATATAATTGATCTTCCACCAAGAAGTTCCACCACGAGTACAAACAGATCTGTATTGGAGAGGGTGAAACCACGTTTCTCCTTGGAGGCAAGGATTTTAAAGCTCCATCTTACATACTTTGGGCATGTGGCCAGGAGGGACCAGTCCTTAGAGAAAGACATCATGCTTAGAAGGGTAGAGTGATAGTACAGGAGAGGACAACCCTAGATGAAATAGATTGATACAGATACTGGGGTAATGAAGGCAGATGTGTCAGAGTCAGTAAAATTTGCTCAGGACGGGGCAGGCTTTAGAGCTGTTGTACATAAGGTCACCATGAATTGCATGTGACTCAAAGTTATATAAAAACATGATAGTCTCACTTCACAAATTAAATTTAGATACCTTCTACTCTGAACTACAATACAAAATATCACTATTTTTTTCAAAATTAATCATTCTAAGTTGAAATGTGTGAGCCATTAGCCTAGAACATTTAATAAGTTTGGTCATTGATAATAACCCAGAATATAAAAAAGGTCTAGAGCATAGTATTTCCTTAAATTCATGAAAGTACTGAATGACAATATACTGAGGATTAACTGCACACACCTTGAATTTGTCTTGGATTCCAGTATTGGTTTCATTATTTACAGCTGTTGTTGTTGTTATATGCCATTGAGTCACCTATGACTCAGAGTTACCCTGTGTACAAGAGCTTGGAACCCTGCCCTATCCTGAGCCAGTCCCACTAGCTCTGACACACCTACCCCATTACCCCAGGTCCTGTGTCAATTTGTCTTATCCAGAGTCTTACTCTCCTGTGCTGTTCCTCTATCCTTTCAAGCATAATGTATTTCTCCAAGTACTGGCAACATGCCCCAAATGGTAAGATGGAGTTTCAACGTCCTTGACTCCAAGGAGAAACTTATTTCACCCTCTCTAATACAGATCTGTTGGTTCTCTTGTCAATCTATGGTATATTCTGTATTCTTCTCCAGTACAACTCAAAGGCATCAATTTTTCTTCTTGGTCCTTATCCATTCCTGTGATGCATATAAAATGTTACACCTTAGTCCCTAGACATCACTACTCCTTAGCACTTGGAAAGGTCCCTGCAAGCAGACTTCCCCAATGCAATTCATCTTTTGATTTCCTGACTGCTAGTGCCAAGAGTGTTGATTGTAAAGCTGAGCAAGCTAAGCTGTTAACAACCTCAGTCTCTTCTCCATCGATCATGGTGCTGTCAATTGGCCCAGTAGTGAGAATGTTTGTCTTCTTGATGTTGAGCTTCAATTAAAATTGTAGACTATACTCCTTGACCTTCTGCAGCAAATGTTTCAGGCCCTCAGTTTCAGTAAGCAAGGTTGTGTCATGTGCATAATGCAGGTTGTTGATGACTCTTCCTCCAATTCTGATGCCACATTCCTTATCATAAAGTCCAGCCTCTCAAATGATTTGCATACAGATTGAAATGGTTTTGAGATAGGACATATCCTTGATGTATTATTTTCCCAATTTTGAACCATGCAGTGTTTCCTTGCTCTGTTCTGAGGACTGCTTCCATTACTGAAGCTGAAGAGGCTGAAGAACAATCCAAACCTAAAATTACATACTTAAGGATGCCATGGGCAGAATATTGAATGATCCAGGAAGCATTAAAATAAGATGGAAGGAGTACACTGAGTAACTGTACCAAAAAGACTTAGTTGACACAGAAGAATTTCATTAAACAACATATGACCAAGAGTCAATGGTGATGAAGGAGGAAGTTCAAGCTGCTCTGAAAGAATTGGCAAAAAAACAAGCTGCCAGGAATTAATAGAATACTAATGGACCATTATTTACTAAATGTTGCTATAACCTAAGTTATGCTAACCTTCATAAGATTTGTTTCTTCATTTATAAAATGGAAATGATATCTTATAGGATAGTCATATAGAGATGATATGAGTTAATGTATATAAATTATATAAAATAAAGACTGACATTGAAAAATATTAAACTTAAATCCAAGTTCACTATCATGGAATTTATTCCAACTAAAAGAGACTCTCCATGGTTTTTCTGAGGTGGTAAATCTTAACATGAGGAGAGTGATTTTTCTCTCTTGGGAGTGCTGGTGAATCTGAAGAGTCATAGTCATAGTAATGAATATGCCACCAGAACTCTTTACTGGGACACGTTGTTGGGTGCTGTAGGTTCAGGTATGTTTCATAGTGATAGTATGAAAGCAGATCTGAATTCTGTGCTATCCTGTGCCATTCACAAAATCTCTGCATTCTGCAGTCACTGTATCAGTCTATCTGATTGAAGGTCTTCCTTTCTTTTGCCAACTCTCCACCTTTCCAAGAATAATGTCCCTCTTCAAGGAACAGCCCAAAATAAGACATGCCCAAAATAAGAGAGATGAAGATTCATCACCTTTGCCTTCAAGAAGCACTCTGGCTGTATTTTATTCAAAACATATCTGTTTGTTCTTTCAGCAGTCCAAGAGATATTTATTACTCTTTTTCAATATCTCAGCTCCAAGGCATCATTTTTTCTTCATTGATTCAATTTTTCTTTAATTAAAAATTTAATTCTTCTTCAATTATTCATTGTCCAGCTCTCAGATGCAAAGCAAGTGGTAAGAAAGATCATAACCTGGATCCGGAGCACTTTAGTTCTCAAACTGACATCAGTGCTCCTCAATAATTTGAAGACTGCAGACTTTCCTAGCACAACATACCTCCTGATTACTTAACTGCCGGTATCAAGGGCATTGATTGTGTATCCAAATGAGATGAAGTCATTGGGAATGTCAATCTTTTGTCCCTTTATTCAAATGTCACCTATTGGTCCAATGGTGAGAATTTTTGTTTTCTTGATGTTGAAATGCAATCCATATGGAAGGCTGTATTCTTTGATCTTCAGCAAGTGCTTCAAGTCCTCTTGACTTTTACTAAACAGTGTTGTGTCATTTGCATAACACAAGTTATTGATGAGTCTTTCTCCAATCTTGATATCACATTCTTCTTCATTGAGTACAGCTTCTCAAATAATTAGGATACAGATTGAATACGTATATATAAAGGCTATAACCCTGGCATACACTTCTTTCTTAATTTTAAACCATCTAGTGGTCCTTTGTTTTGTTCACACAGCAACCTTTTGGTGTAGTTCTAGCTTTCAAATGAGCACAAGTATTCTGGGGTTCCTTTCTTCTCAGTGTTAGCTATAATTTGTTACGATTTACATAATAAAATGCCTTTGCATAATCGATAAAGCACAAGTAGACATTCTTCTGGTATACTTTGCTTTCAGCCAGGATCCATCTGATATCAGCAATGATATCTCTGGTGCCACAACCTCAATATATACTGGTCCTGTTTATAACATCAGTATTCTAGAAATACTCTTAATGTCATAGATTTTTTCCAAGTGTGCCAAGTATTTTGGTACAAAATGCAAATAACAATGCATTTGTTTAAACATGTACCTTTTAAATATTTTGCTGTGTGCTTAATATCATAATAACACAAATATTTTCCCTCTCTTCAGTGACCCATTTTCTCAGTTTTTGTAAGTGAAGTCAATGAATTAAATGTGTCTTGTGTGATGGAGAATTGCTTATTTCACATTTAAATAGCATACACTCTATAAGGATACATAATGTTATGCACTACATGTTTAAATAAGCAAAATTTTTAAAATGGAGATTTGTTAGCTGGAAGTAAATGTAAACACTATTGCTCAGAGAATAGAAGCAAGACCACTCTGTAACCTCAAGTGAATGCAGTATGGCGGGGGGGATGCTAAAATCTGAGACCATTATCATGCTGCTTCATGAACATCTGGCAGTCTGTCACTTCACAGGCAACAACATCTTCTCTAAACAGAAGAGACTTGAATTCATCAGGGATTCCTGTAGTTCAGTATATGCTAAACTTAAGTACCTGCTTTCTGTGATTTCCATAGATTATCATATTCATGACACTGGAGTGAAAGCATTCTTCTCACTCTCTAACCAGAACATGAAAAAGAAATTAAAACATTGGCAGGCACTTTGTCTCCAGTTTGTTGGACAAGTACTAGAAAAGGACTTTCCACCCATTTATGTAAATGAAATTCTGTCAACTTAGAGCATTTTAACAAAGATGACAGTCTATTGCCTATTAATAAATACCTGACAAGATAACAATTATAATTGTAGTTGACTATTTTTCTTTCAATAAATGTAGGTCAGTGTGTATTTTTTAGCAATCTGTTTAAAATAAATTTGCAAACTTCATAACTTTCTTCCTTATCCCTGTTAACACAAGGAAAACGGCATCAAGTATGCTTTCGTCTTCTAAAACTTTTGTGAGTTTATTATATGGTGGCAAAATCTTTGTTAATATAGAAAAGGATACAATTAAAAATACATGTGCTTATTTTGCTTAGACATACAATATGTTTAGGGGGATACCTGTGGAATTGATAATCTACCTGAGTACCATTCACTTACCTACAGTTAAGAAAGTGAGTTTCAAAACAGAATCAGGATGATACTTTAAATTTCCTTTCATGAATTTGAAATTTCCTTTCAAAATAATGTGTTCTCCAGGGGAGCTGGGAAGTAGGACTATGTTAATGCATTAGAATGTCAGGTATCAGTTTTTCTTCAAATAGTAATTAATTAACAGTGTATTTGATTATTTTTAATATTCTAAAATGATAAAAGTATTATTATATTCTACAGCCTC
Organism: Elephantulus edwardii; assembly: GCF_000299155.1. Classification (NCBI taxonomy): domain Eukaryota; kingdom Metazoa; phylum Chordata; class Mammalia; order Macroscelidea; family Macroscelididae; genus Elephantulus; species Elephantulus edwardii. The sequence continues at coordinate 8,568,136 of NW_006399770.1, forward strand.
TGAAGATCTGCTAGAATGTTATTTATGATTCACTTTCAAGTCATAAGTACAGTGATCCAGTAACCACTTAAATGTTTTTTCTTTAAAAATTTATTTTAGTTAAAAATTTTTATTAGTTAAAAAGATTTAACTGAAATTTTTTCAAAGTCTGATAATTTGGTTTTAGAGTTATGAAGATGAAAATATGCATGCTTTAGAATTTTCTCATTTTTTTGCATGCCTTAGAATTAACGAAACACGGTATTGTTAATTGTTGTTGAGTCAACTATATATCAGTAAACAAGGTGTGAGAGTATTTAAAAAAAAAAAATTAAGAGCCCAGAAGGAGAAATAGTTGGATGATTCTGATTTAAAAATCCAGCTTTTAATGTTGTGAGATAGGTATGTTTATTTTTTTAATTTCATTTTCCCCTTTTTATCTCTTCCAGAGTCATATGATACTAAAGTTTTGTTTAGTTAAAGATTTTTTACAATATGCATGTGTGTGTCAAGAATAATGTGAGCTCAAGAAGAAAATATCATAAGCAAAGTTTATTGCTGCTTTGTTCACAATAGCAAAAAGCTGGAAACAACCCAAATGCACATCAACAAAGGAATGGATAGAGAAGCTGTGGTATATTCACACAATGGAATACTATGCTGCATTGAAAAACAAGGAAGTCATGAAATATTATACAAAATAAATTACCTCAGAGGACATTATGCTGAGTGAAACATCTTAGTCACAAAAGGACAAATATTGCATAATGCCACTGTTATAAAACAGAATGGACATTGGGATTGGAGGGAAACAAAGAAAAGAGGAAATAAATAATGTATACGGAATTGAAACTGATGAGGGAGAGAACTGTTTAGAAGGAATATATTATTATGTATTATTTGCATGACAAGAGTCCAGAATAGGAACTGCATAGTAATGTGGACTGTGTAGGTTAGAGTGCATGACGATGAAAGAATTTTTTGTTTGCCGCAAGGGGAAAAAACAAACAAACAAAAAAACACCACAAACTGTGGGAGGGGAGGGGAGGGGAATGGAAGGGGGTGGGCAGGGAGGAAAATGTGCAACATTGAATGAATGAAAATCCAAGTTCTCCATAAACTTCCATCAAAATCTCAATTAAAAAAGATAATGTCCTGTTATTAGAATAAATAAAATCACAAGCAAATGCCATATATCCCTTTAAGTCATCCAGTTTTGGAATGTTATGTGAAAATGTACTAATGGATTCCTTAAATGTAAATTATAACTAAATTCTTTAGTAAGTCTCCCTCTATTTCAGAGCCATTGCAATCTATCTCTTATGTCAGATAGACTGAGAGACTTATCCTGCTGATTACATAGGCTTTTACTGTTTTTCTTTATTCATCTCTGATACTTAGTAATCATTTTAACTCTCCTTTCCAAGTTTATAATTTAAATTCAATCTATTCACTACAGAAAAAGGGCCCTAGTATAAATAGGGTGTATTAGGTTTCTGAACAAAGGGATTATTACTGGTGTACAATGCCCCGGGGCCCTTTGACATACACAACAATTGTTCTTTTGTTGTTGTTATATACCCTCCAGTCATTTGTGACTCATAGCGACCCTATGTACAACAGCCCTAAAGCCTAATCTATCCTGTCCCAATCGCATTGCCTCTGACACACCCATCCCGATTACCCCAGTCACTGAGTCAATCCACCTCATAGAGGGTCTTCCCCTCCTGCATTGTCCCTCCACTCTACCAAGCATGATGTCTCTCTTCAAGGACCTGTCTCTCCTTACAACATGTCCAAAGTATGTCAAATGAAGTCCCAGGATCCTTGCCTCCAAGGAGTAGCCTGGTTTAACACTCTCCAAGGTGAA
>NW_006399770.1:8571188-8599108 GCF_000299155.1 Elephantulus edwardii
TATTTCCTTCAAAACAGCTTGAACTTCTTCCTTCACCAAATGTTATTTCATTAAATTCTTCTGTATCTGCTGATTCCTTTCGATACAATGACTCTGTATATCCCTTCCATCTTCTTTTAATACCTCTTGAATCATTTAATATTCTGCCTAAAGCATCCTTGATTATAGCAGCTCTAGGTTTGATCCAGAGAGTCATATTTTTTCCTTCTCTTCATCAGTGTTTCAAGTAGATACACAGTCTTGACATTGGGTAATCTATTTGTGGTCCTCTTCCTTTTTTACTTCATTCATACAGTCTGGCATAATTTTGCATGTGGAAAAAAAAAACTTCTTGATGACTAGAATGGCCTCCAATCAGTTCTTCTCTGTGTTATAATTTTAGTATTTCAAATCTGCCAAATAGCAGATTGGCTAAATCAATTACTGTGCATTCTTTCATCAAGATATTGATATAAATGGCCATCAAACAAAAATTATGTGTAGAGGAATTTTTAAAAGGATGCAAATTGTTTCTTTAATATATTTTTAAGTAAATGAAGAGGCAAGATTAGAGTACTACATGAAGTATAATTCTAAATCACTTTAAAAAATTATTTATGTCTGTGTACATGAATATCTATACATACGCATGAAATCATTGAAAGGTGGGATTTGACAATTCTTATATATTTTCTTCTAGAGCACATCCACTTTTAAAATCAGAAAACATTATCAAAACAAGTATTGGCTTAAAAGGTACATTAATGGAATATATAAAAAAAATTTTTAGACTAAAATTACGATTACTAAGACCACAAATGTTATGCTATTTAAACACACACACACATCCCAACCACGAAGTCTTATATCTAATTTTAGAATGGTAGTTATCTAGAACTTTTAGGCTGTGAGAAGATGCATATGTAAGCAAATTGAGATTATTTTAGGCCAAATTTTAAATATGGTCAAATTCATAGTATGTGATCTACTGTAGGAAAGCAGTATACATATTTGCGTTCATAGATTTTATTTACAGAGTTATTTCTTAAGTACATGAACTTTCTGAGTTTAAGTTCTTTACAGGGCTTTGGGATATCAAGATATCCTCAAGGATTGAACTATAACCTAAACCACACCCACTAACATTGTGTAGATTCTGACTCATGACAATCCTTCACTGAGGAATTGTGCTGCCAACCTAGAGGCAGGTGGTTTAAATCTACCACCTGCTCTGTGGGAGAAAGATGATAAATCTCCTTCCACGAGGTTTAATCTGAAAACCCTCTGGAAGGTTAGCTATGTACAAGATCCCACTCCATTGTCCATAATAACCACGTAATTCTTATGATGAGTGGACTTCTCATTGTTCCCTGCACAATGATAGGTGAATTCAAACCGTTGAGCTTCAGATTTGCAGGCCAACATGTAACCCTCTATATCCACAGACCACTCTGTCTCCTCTCGCTCTCTCTGACTTATTCTCTCTCTGCTCCTTCACAAATATGCACACTCATAGAATTATCTTTTACCCCTTCAGAGACTAACTACTTAAATGATTCCTGAACTGTCCTCAGTGAAAGAATTTCCTCTCTTGAAGGATCTTTGGTGAGAAGTATATCCTCACTTCAGACAAAATGAATAATGTTGAGCTATAAAGCTATTACACCATGCTCTTATTAAGCCATTTATGAATTGAAAAAAGTTACCGATTCTTGTATGATGTTTTTAAAGAGTGGTGTTTCTTTTCATGTAGAAGTGAATGTGAATGAAAGCTGCTTCACAAGTAAAACTCAAATGAGATTTTTAAAGGTGGAAGCAAAGATTATGAACATATTAGAGGGAGCAGCAGCAAATACATTGACCATAAAAGAGCAAGATATCTTTGGGGATCAGTAGTCAGTTTAGAACCTCAACCTCCATGACTTTGGGACTGAGAAAACCAGATGGTGTCCAGCCACCAACACTGATTACTCTGAAAGGTATCATAGTAGAGAGGATCCTGGACAGGGTGGAAGAAAATGTTGAACAAAATGCAAATAATAAAAATGTTTTCATTGAAATAATGCTATTTTAATACAAATAACATTTTTATTGAAATAATATTAGTTTGCTAGTCTGATAGACTTTGGTTGAATTCCTAAGACCATGGCCCTTCGTTACTCTTTTTTTTGTTGCCCCTCTTTCTCTAGGCAGATCTGACTGGCACTAGAGGAGATTGACCCTCCTTCTTCAGTGGAGCATTTGGTGGATTCAAACTGTATGCCTCCAGGATTGTAGTGCAGCTTCTTGACACTAGGCCACCAGAGCTCTCTCGGTTACCTTTAAAGTCTGGACCTTAACAGTCCACTAAAGCTCATCTTCAGTCAACCAATAGACATGCCCGTAAGGCAGACAATAACATCAAGAAATTACTCCTTGGAATAATCCACTATATAAAAAAATAATAATCAATATGAGCAGCGTTTTCCCAGAATTAAAGCTCATAAAGCAGGAGGGGATAGAACCAAAAGATGAATGGAAGTAAGAACCACAGGGAGAGAGTGCAAGAGTGCCATTTTGTAATCAATATAATGAAATTAAATTTGCTCTGTAAACTTCCACTCAAATCATAATAAAAAGCTAGTAAATAAATCAGGGGAAAGGTCATCAGATTTCATTAAACGCAGTTGTAGGAGACCTTGGATTGAACAGACAGTTAAGATTTAAGTGACTATTATTAGGAAGTTTAGCAATTTGATTCTACCCAGAGGTATCTCAGAAGATACGCCTGGTAATCTCTTCAGAAAGGTCAAGCTTTGAAAATCCTTTAGATTAGTTCTCCTTTGCACAGGGGAGTCCTCCTAAGTCCCTAGGAGTCAGACGTGAGATGATGGCAACCAACAATAGTCATTGCCTAGTGCACGTGGTTTGCGATAGACTCTTAACATAAAGATCTGCAGTTCACATGTCCCCACGGTGCCACCAACACCCTCGGTGATCTTCGTGCACAAAGATTAGAGCGAAGGCATTGATGAAATGGTAATGTCTACTGAGCTCTGGACTGTGAGTTGGAATTAACTTGACAGTAATGGGGTTTGTTTTGCTTTTTCATAGGCCACTTTGTTTTATTAATATTTTCCCCCCTTTTCTTTTTGTTTATACCCAAACAGATCTCACTGATGTCTCAGAGATGTAAATATTCCTTGTAGTTCAATGAATTGCTTCTCATTCTAGCTTGACCTTCTATTTTCCAGTCATCTTGAATGATATTTGTAATCTTCAGGCTCTGTTGTGAAGACTCCTTCATCCTTCCTCCACATATTTCTCTGTCCTTAACCTTCTGCCTAGAGGCTGTTTGTGCTTGTCTTCCTTTATAGTATTTCTTTTTTCCCAAACCGGATAACATTTTTGGGTTTCTGAGACATTAAACATGTAGGAAACAACAGATGACTATGGAACAGTTTCTTACATCCTGGCCTCTGCAAGGGAGCTGGGAGTGGGCATAAAAAACCTGTGCTAGCAATAATGAAATACTCTTTATAATGTGGTCCCTATGGCTTTGGGAATGTTGTAAGGAGGGACTAGTCCTTGGAGAGGAACATCATGCTTAAAAGGGTGGAGGGACAGTGCAGGAAAGGAAGATCCTCATGAAATGGATTGATTCAGTGACTGGGGTAATAGGAATAGATGTATCAGAGACAACAAGATTGGCACAGAATAGAACAGGGTTTAGAGCTGTTGTACCCAGGGTCACTATGAGTCTCAGGTGATTCAACAGCATATAACAATACGACAATAACAACAACAAAAACAACAACGTGGCTCTAAATCAAGATATTAAGATCTTTGTTTAAAATTATTTTCTCCTTATTCAAGAATTACTCTTCTGTAAGAGTTAATTTCTTTTTTCTCTCTTACTATCTAATCTAAAGTATAGAGAAATATATATGGCTCGAGGGGGAAAATTCAATTTATAACACACTAAACTTCCTCATCCTTTAAATTGTTTGTTTGTTTTGAATAGTTCACATTTCAGCAGTTTAGATCAAGTCATCCAAGTATTTAAGTTTGCTAGTAAGATAATTGTGAAGAGTTGCAAATAGGAAAAATAGAAAAGTTCCTATAATTAGGTACATAGCTTTAGAGATTCCCAGTTCCAAGATGAACGTGTTGTCTGCTGGTTCACCATTTAACAAGGGGTACAACTCACATGACAGACTCTTCTAATGGATATCAGATCAGCATTGCTTTTCTGCTCTCTTTTTATTTTTCTAATATAAGAGATAGATAATATACTATTACTTAGTGGTGAAAGAAACAACAACAAAACAACTCCAAAGCAAACAAAGGACCCAAAAAGTCCCCCCAAACCCCCAAACCCAACTTTTATTGTTTTTCTATAGGTTTTGGAAACAAAAGACCCTTCCTTTCAGGTATTGGCAATTTTGAACAAAAAACAGTTTTTATAAAGTATACTAGATGTGTTTTTTATTGTGATTTGTAGTGTTTGTAGCAGCAGACAAACAGAACAGTATTGGAAAGAAAGCCTCACACTAGAGCATTTTATGATTCTAGCTGATATACATTTAGAGAAGTGGAAATCATTCTGCTTTCTCCGCCACATCTCCGTCTCCACGTTGTCTCGAGAAGCCAGGGTGCAGTTCTATGTAATCGCGCTGCACAAGAAGACTGTGAGAAGCAGTGACATGGAAATGAGAGTGCCCAGCGTCCAGCTCTGCAGGTGAATGCCTGGAACTCCATTATTTGACAAGAAGATCATATCAAAGGCTACAGAGAGGTGTGAAGGGGTAGCTCAGAGGTTGGTGAGTGCTGAACAGGTGAGCCCGAGGATCCCGTGACACATAGTGACAGGAAAGGGAGTATTGGCCCCTAGTGAAAAACAGAACCCTATAGAAAACATGGGTGGTTTTTGTTTGTTTGTTTTTTGTTTTGTTTGTTTTGTTTTTGTTGTTGTTAAAGCTCTCCATATCTAGAAGGAGGAGTAACCTTTCTGGCACAAATGCTCTACTGCTGTGAAAATCCAGTGAAAGGTCTTCTCGTGGTTTGTTTAAAAAGGTCAGTTGAGGAACTCCTGACCCCCACAACTTCATCCTGACAGTTTCCGCACCCTCACAAAATCACTCCTGTCACTTCTAGGCTTCTGTGCTTTCCTGAAAACAAAACCCTCTACCACCTGCCGTCCATTATTCCGTCAGCGAGCAACATGCTCTCTCTTCAGCTGATATTTCAATTTATTTGTGGTTAGATGTGCAATAATCCTCCAACTGAAGCCAAGGGAGCAGTTTAAAGATTTAAAACAAAAACAAAGCCAGCGCTTCAAGTATCTCCTCATGTAAAGCTCACCAGCCGCAAAATTGTGAGTAATTCTCCAGCAAACAAAAGCAAAACTAAGGCACGCAGATGGTCAGTGCCTGCCCTCTGCAGAGGGAGAAGCAGGGTTGGCTCCAACCAACAAATAATTATCCAGGTTCTTTGTAAATCAAGTTGTACCACTTCTCCTGTGGGCATCCACAAAGAGGGCTGCATATATTTGCTATTAGTTCCCTTTTTGTCTGGGGATTTAGTTAATGCCCTTTCTTCATATTAGTTTGTGTTGCCTTGTTCTCACATTTGACACCCCTTTGTTTCTATTTTCTTCAAAATGTGTATCCCTCAATGAGGTTTCATCTTAATCTCTTCTTTTCAAAAGGATATGAATTGAACACACAGAGAATCAGCCTAACAGGACCGATTATCAATTTCCATTTCCTTTCACTGTCTTTGCCACCCGTGGGCCTCCTAGACAGCTTTCCTCGAAGACAAAGGGCGTCTGAAATGGACAACTTTATTTTTTACCAAGGTCCCTTAGTGGATGACAGAGACTCATCGCCCGTAATAAATCCTTCTCCTGACCCTTTTATATAATGCACAGCTGAGCTAAAAAGGAAATCAATGTTGCGATTTTAATTTAGCACTTTCATTTGGTTAATTTATCTAAAAAATTCTGTGCCATGCCTTTTCCTTGTCAAAACAGCCAATTGTTGTCAATGTCAAAATGCTTTGAATTTCTTCCTTATTTTTCCCCTCTTAAAAACTACAGCTGTTAACAAACAAAAACCAAATAGGCCCCATCAACACCCAAAAGCCATCAATAAGCCCTCTATGTTTTTCTTCTGGGAGCAATGTTCCTTTGTATATCAACGTGAGCTCAGTAAGCTGGAGAAATAAGTATGTAGAGTCTCCAGGGAGAGGAGAATTTGGGTCTACATAGTTGGTGAGCTTTACTGAAGATGTTCATAAAACACCGCACATATGGGATGCTTAGTATATGATATCAGTCGGTGATGAAGTCTGATCATGTGGGTAGACTGGGACGATTTAATCACGATTAATCCCTTGGGAAAGTGTCAAACAATGAACAACACTGCTTTTTTGTCATGGTGTCATAAAATGACTTTTTCGTTTCCACTTGTATCTATCTCTACTCCTTGAAAATAAGCCACAGATGGAATCTTCCACAGCTCTGGGTGTGCCATAGTTATAGGGGAAAGAGGACAATACAGCCTTACCCCCATTACTGCCATTACAGAGACTATGAGATGGCACGATCTGAGAATCTCTCCCGAAAGGAATCTCAGGCCAAAGGAATTGTTTATTTTAGTCTTTGCTCAAATAGCACGTGGGTGAAGTGGTTCTTAGCCATGCAATTTAAAAGGCAATTCTTTATTGCTTCCCTTCATTCTCCTGTCATTGCGGGGTGTTACAAAGTTAATGTTGACTGTTAGTGATCACATGTGCCCAAGCATAACTGTCTCTTAGGGTTTTCTTGCCTTTAATATTTATGTGAATAGGCCACTAGCATTATATGCCATAAGCAGCTATGTGGGTTTCAACTGTCATTGTTTTTCATTAGCAGCTGAGCATTCAGCCACTAAAACAGTACAGTTCCTTTTCATTTCCCTAGATATCTCTGTGTCTCGCGCGTGCGCGAGTGCTTTCTCTCTCTCTCTCTCTCTCTCTCTCTCTCTCTCTCTCTCTCTCTTTCTCTTCTCCCTCCCCTTTCTTTCTGTCTTTCTTCCTCCCTTCACCCTCCTTCCTTCCCTTCTTCTTCCCTCTTTCCCTTTGAACTTCTGATGGTTAATTTTAACGAGTTGCACTGACAATCCAAAGGCACATGGTTTGAATCCACTAGCTACTCCACAGTAGAAAGATAGACATTCTCCTTCTGATTTACAGTATATGAAAACCTGCTGGAGGGTCAACATGATAGCAACGAACAACAGCAACAACAGATCTCTAAATAGAAGATCTGGGGGCAAATGGGTCAACTGCTAATTTCGAAGACCCTGTAAGTAAACATTGACTCAACTGCATCCAATAACAGCTGTCTTAAGTTTTTTCCTTCCCCTTTAGCATTTAATCATTTCTTCCTCACTTTTAAATTTACTTATTTCTTTTGTTTTCTTCTATCTGGAACAAAAATAGAAGTATTTTATTGCTCATGTAATTTCATTCTTCCTTTTTATTACAACGATAAGGAGCGGATGCCAGAAGAGACTCTGAAATTTACACTGGAGTCAAAACAAGAGGAAAGAATAGTGATGTAAGAGAGGTGAGCAGAAGATTTCAAGGGCTTGAGAAGACAAAGCTAAGTAGTAAAAAAAAACCAAACAAAAACGAACTTGTGCAGAATTAGAGTTAGAAAACTAAAAGGGAAACACTTGTTTGGTATTTCTCAGGATAAAATGAAGAGCAAATTTAAGCCTCAAGTTGGCATACTGAAAAATTCTATGGGCACAATCTGGAATAATCCACAAAGTATCAAAGGAAGCTGGATAGAAAACACACATTCACCGTACCGAAAAGAATTGGTCAGCACTGAGCCACTTCAGAAAGTAGCATATGATCAAGAACCAACAGTAATGAAGAAAGAAGTCTAAGCTGCACTGAAGGCACTGGCAAAAAAATAAAGCCCTTGGAATTGATGGACTATAAATTGAGGTTTTTCAACAAACAGATGCAATCCTGGATATGCTCACTTGCTTGTGACAACAAATTTAAAGGCTGAGTGAAGGAGGTCCATATATGTTCTCATGCCAAAAACGATGATCAAATAAAAGTACAGAAATTACAGAACAATATCATTAACATCGCATGCAAGTAGAATCTTACTGAGGATTATTTAAAATGACTATACAGTACAACAACAGGGAACTTGCAAAAATTCAAGCTGGATTCAGAAGAGTCTGTGAAAAGAGAGATGGCACTGCTGCTTTCAGACGGATCTTGATGGAAAGCAGAAAATACTGGAAAGATGTTTCTCTGTATTTTGTTGAGTACACAAACACATTTGACTGTGTGGAACATAACAAAATATGGATAATATTGGGACAAACAAATACCTCAGAACACTTAATTGTTAGGCTCATGAGAAGCCTATCCAGAGATCAAGAAGTTGTCCGAACAGAACAAGGGAACACTGCATGGTTTAAAATAAGGAAAAGTGTGTATCTGGATTGTATCCTTCCTCTTTACTTATTTAATTTGTATGATAAACAAATAATTCAAGATTGGACCCTGTGATGAAGAATGCAGTACTTGGATTGGTAGCACAAAAAGTGAAATGCATCTGAAAGTGAATTAATCTGAAAGTTGGACAGTGAATAAGGAATGCAGAAGAAGAATTCATGTCTTGTGGTACTGTGAAAAGAGTATTGAATGTACTATGCACTGTCAAGTTCTGGTCCAGGTATAGGTTCCACATGAGCACAAATAAGTTCTCTGACATTCCCATTCTTCTCATTGTCAGCCAGAATTTGTCATGATCCACACAGTCAAATGCCCTTGCATAGTCAATACAGCACAAATAGACATTTTTCTGGTATTCCTTACTTTCATGCAGGATCCATCTTACATCAGCAATTATATCCCTAGTGGTTGTTGTTGTTATGCACCATTGAGTCGTTCGCGACTCATAATGACCCTATGTACAAGAGCTCTAAACGCTGTTCTATCCTGTGCCAACCTAGCCATATCAAACACACTCATTCCCACCACTCCAGTCACAGAATCAATCCATCTCCTCGAAGGTCTTCCTCTCATTTGCTGCCCTGCCCCTCCACTCTGCCAAACATGACGTCCCTCCCCAAGGACCAGTCCTTTCTTGCAACATGCCCTAAGTATGTCAGTTGAAGCTTCAGAATCCTTGACTCCAAGGAGCATTCCAGCTTCACCTTCTCCAAGACAAACCTGTTTGTTCTCCTAGCAGTCCATGGTATATTCAACACTCTTCCCCAGCACCACAGCTCAAAGGCATCAATTCTCTTTCTATCAACCCTATTTACTGGCCAACTCTCTGATGCATAGCACATAATTGCGAAGACTATAGCCTGGATCAGGGGCAACTCAGTCTCCAGCCTCACGTCGTTGCTCTTCAGTACTCTTGAGAGGTCCCTGACAGCTGACTTTCCCAATGTAATGAGTCTCTTGATTTCCTGGCTGCTGTTACCAAGAGTGTTGATTGTGGAGCCAAGCAAACTAAAACTGTTAACTATCTCAATTTCTTCACCATCCATACTGATGCTGCCAATTGGCCCTGTAGTGAGAATCTTTGTTTTCTTGATGTTGAGCTTCAATCCATATAGGAGGCTGTAGTGCTTGACCTTCTGCAGCAAGCGCTTCAGGTCCTCCTCAGTTTCAGCAAGCAGGGTTGTGTCATCTTCATAACGCAGGTTGTTGATAACTCTTCCACCAATCCTGATACTGCACTCCTCTTCATTCAGCCCAGTGTTTCGGATGATCTGTTCTGCATACAGATTGAAAAGGTGTGGAGTCAGAATACATCCCTGATGGACCCCCTTCTTGATTTTGAACCATGTAGTGTCTCCTTGCTCTGTTCTGATGACTGCCTCTTGATCCAAGTGTAGGTTTCACATTACCACAATCAAATGTTCCAGTATTCCCATTCCTCTCGGAGTCAGCCACAGCTTGTTGTGATCCACACAGTGAAAAGCTCTTCCATAGTCAATGAAGCACAGATAGACATTCTTCTGGTATTTTCCGCTTTCTGCCAAGATCCATCTAATATTAGCTATAATATCCCTAGTACCACAACCTCTTTTAAATCCAGCCTGTACATCTGGCAGTTCTCTGTTGATATATTGTTCCAAACGTTTTTTGAAATTTTCAGCGGCACCTTGCTTGCATGTGATATTAATGATATTGTTCAATTATATCCCTAGTGCCTCTCCTAAATCCTACTTGAACTTGTACATGCCTATGTCTAGCAGTTTTTGAATGGTCTTAAGCAGTATTTTTCTTGCATGTGATAGTTATTATATTGTTTGATAGTTTCCAAATTCAATTGGATCATTTTCTCAGTTATAGAAACAAATATGAAACTCTTTCAATCTATTGGCCAGACAGCTGTCCTTCAAATTTCCAGGCATAGACAGGTGAGCGCATCCAAGGCCACATCTGTTAAATGAAACAAGGCAATTGGTATTCCATCAATTCCTGAAGGCTTATATTTTGTCAGTGCTTTCAACGTAGCTTCTACTTCCTCCTTCACTACCATTGGCTCCTGTTCATATGGTACTTCCTGACAGTGTCGATCAGTTCTTTCTGGTCCAGTGATTCTGTATATTCTCTCCATCTTCCTTCAGTATGGATTGCATTTCAGTGTCAAGAAGACACAAGATTCTTACCAATGGACCAATAGTCAGCATCATGAAGGAGGGAGAGGAGACTGAAACTGTCCACTGCTTCATCTTTCTTGGATACACAATTAACATTCTTGGTACCAGTAGCCAGAAACTAAGGAGATGCATTACACTGGAGAAATCTGCAGTTAGGGACCTCTCCATATTATTGAAGAATAGTGATGTCAGTTTGAGGACTAAGGCACATCTGATTCAGGTCATGTTCTTTCTGATTACTTGCTATGCATCTGAGAGCTGGGCAATGAATAAGGATGACAGAGAAAAAAAAAATTGACACCTTTGAGCTGTGGTGTTGAAGAAAAGCATTGAGTATCCCATGGATGGCCAAGAGAATGAGCAGATGTCTTGGAATGGATACAGCCAGAGTGTTCTTCGGAGGCAAGAGTGATGATATTTCACCTCACATACTTTAGGCATATTATTAGGAGGGGCTGTTCCTTGGAGAAAGACATAATGTTGGGAGGGACGGAGGGTAGGTGAAGGAGAAGAATACTCTCAGCCAGGTGGATTGACACAATGACTGCTGCAATGGGCTCTTGTGTGTCAGGAAGGGTGAGGATGGTGCAAAACAGGACTGGGTTCTGATATTTTGTTCATAGCGTCACTATGAGTTATACTAGACTCGACAGTACCCAGCAACAACATGCACTATCAAAGAATAATCAAATCTGTCTTGGAGCAGTGCAATTAGGGTGCTCCTTAGAGATAAGGATAATGAAACTTCATCTCACATACTTGGACTTGTTGTCAAGGGGGCCAGTCCTCAGAAAAAGACATCATACTAGGAAAGGTAAAGGGTCAATTAAAGAGAGGAAGACCTTCACAAAGATCAATTATAGCAGTGTCTACATTAGCACGTGAGCATGCAGTGATCATAAGTGTAAGGAAAGGTTCAGATCTATTGTTCATGGGGGCACATAGTTAGTCTACTCAGTGGCAACTACAGTAATAATGTTTGTCCATTAAATTATCTACAAAACACAGAACAGTGCATGGCACATCAAATATACTCAATATTTGTTGCATGAAAGAACTATTAAGAAGGTACCTCCTGGTAAGTTGTCCCTGTGGCAGAAAGGACAATGTATGAGAAGAATAGGAATCCCAGAACACTTAATTTTGCTCATGTGAAATCTATACTTGAGATAAAAAAGCAGTTGTCCAAAAGGAATATTGGTGGTTCAAAGACAGGGCTGTCTACTTTTGTCACACTTATTCAATTTGTATGCTGAGCCAATAATTCATGAAGCCACACTTTATGAAGAAGACTGTGCCATCAAGTTAGAAGAAGACTCATCAACAACCTTTCTTATGCAGATGGCACAACCTTGCTTATTGAAAGTGAGGGGGATCTGAAGCTCTGGACCTTTATTGCAGAAGAATATACCACAGCCTTCAACATGGATTACATGTCAACATCAAGAAAACAAAAGTACTTACCACTGGGCCAATAGATAACGTCATAATAAATGGAGAAAGGATTGAAATTGTCAATTATTTCATCTTAATCAGATCTACAATCATTACCCTTTGTACCAGCAGTCAGAAGATAAGGAGAGTTATTTCTTTGAGCAAGTCTGCTCTCAGGGACCTCGCCCAACCCTGAACAGCAATTATGTCAGTTTGAAGACTAAGGCGTGCCTGATTCAGGCAATGGTATTTTCAAGAAGTACAATGAATAAGGGTGACAGAAGAATAATTAATGTCTTTGAGTTGTGGTGTTGGAGAAGAGTGTTAATTATCCCATAAACTGACAAAAGAACAAACAGGTATGTCTTAGGAAAGATGCATTCACAGTGCTCCTTGGAGGCAAGGATGGTTAAGCTTCATCTTTCATACTTTGGATATGTTACTAGGAGGAGCTATTCTTTGGAAAGACACATCATGTTTGGAAAGGTGAAGGGTCAGTAAAAGAGAAGAAGGCCCCCAACAAGATGGATTGACCCATTGACCACAGATCTGCTCTTCATAGGGTCACTATGAGTTGTCCTCGACAGCAGCTCAAACCAGCAACCACCAGTACCTCAGAACAGATGATCTGTTTAGAGGAGTTACTGAATACTGATCTACAAAATCATTATGTTTTGATATCTAAAAGACTATTATTTGCTCTCAGAACTTCTATAATACCTGAGCTTGGTTGAAGAAAAGTATCCGAACTCTAAAATGAAAGTAAGGATTACCAAATTTGAGCTCCTCAGACTCTAGAATGTGAGTGTTAAAGAGACAAACCTAAATAGTTTGGGGTAGAAATCAGCCATCTTTTATCAATTCAGCAGGTTTTAGGTAAATTATCATTAAGGGCATAAGTACCATGCTAAGCACTACAGAGGAGAGCACATCCTGGTTTATGTCTTTAGTAGTTTAAGAACTAGGGAGGTTAGCACATATGTTTAAAGTTACAACAAGCACTTGGAGTACCCTATCCCAATGACTCAGAGAAAGCTCTTTAAGATATTCCAGAGCTACCTGAAATTCAAAGGACTGTGATGCTTTCTGTAGAAGAGAAGCAATAAAAGGCACTCCAGGCAATGAGAATGATGTTAGTAGAAACAACATACTTTTGAAGAATAACAATTAGTTTCATAAAGTCTACTTACCTTGTAGAAATCTGTACTTGAAGAATGATTAAAAGAGGAGAACATTCTAGAAAGAGAAATGACAAGTCTACTGGAGGCATGGTGTTACTATTTCAATAGGGAGTTACCAATTGCTTTTAACAAGAAGACAAATTTAGTTTAAAAACATCGTAGGCATCATATTTTGGGTTGTTTATGTGAGGCGGTAGTGGTGGTGGATGCAATAGTCAAATCATATTTTCATGTACGGAACTGCAAAGTTAAAGAATAATAGAATCCATCTGAATTCTTATCTTTAAGCAATAAACATCAAACACTCTAGGAGACAGTCTTGGAGGCAAAAAAATCCATGATTATGGTGTTTACTAAGGATATCTCTTCCTCCAACCCATTTCTTTTTCTGCTGATCTGCCTTTCATTCAAATTTAAATCTAAATAAGAGAGTCTGACACACACGTGTTTTTTTCAAAAACCTCACTGACAGTGATTTTGCAAATTTGCTTTTCATTCTATCCAGTATTCTTAAGGAGCATGGTCAAGAAAGTCTTACTTATTTCTGAACCAGATATCATCTCCTAAATTATAACCAAACCTATTTAATGTAGACTACTCAAAGGCATTACCAAAAATCATTCTGCTACATGACTGAAGACAGTAAGCAAGTAAACTTTTTTGAAAAAAACAGATTGTATTTAAAGAGATCCATTACTTCCCTTGTATCATTTGTTTCATTTCTGTATTTACTTGGTAAAAACCCTCACCTCTCTTTTACGTCTTGATGTCTTTCTGAAGATTGACAGTGAAATTTTATTTTAACCTAAGGAAGGCAAATCTTAAGAGGCTAGTGGATATCAATTGTCATTATTTTATCATTTGTGACCTTTAAGTTATTAATTGCCTTGTTATTCTTCAACGGCACTGTTCTACTTTGTTGTTGTTGTTCTGTACCTCTAATCACATATGACTCATAGCGATCCTACGAACAAACACTCTGAACCCTTCCCTATTTTGAGCCAATTTCATTGTCTCCAACACACCTACCTCTATTACTCCAATTGTTGAGTCAATCCATCTCATCTTTTCTTGTTCTGTCTCTCCACACTTCCAAGCATGATGTCCTTCTCCAAGGACTGGTCCCTCCTGGGAACATGCCCAAAGTATGTCAGAAGGAGCTTCCAGATACTGCCTGCAAGTAGCAGCTTGGCTTTACCTTCTCCAGGAAAGACCTATTTCTTTCTTTTGCAGCCCACAGAACGTTCAGTACTCTTCTCCAGCACCGCAACTCAAAAGCATCAATTCTTCTATCATCCTTAGCAATGGTCCAGCTCTCTGATGAAGAGCAAATAATTGCAAAGACCATGACTTACATCAGACACACCTTGGTTTCTTTACTGATACCACTGCTCTTCAGTACTCTGGAGAGGTCCCTGGCAGATTTTCCCAAAGCAATTTGTCTTTTTATTTCTTGGCTATTGGTGCCAAGAGTATTGATTGTGGAACCAAGCAAGTGGAAATTGTGAACAATCTCAATTTCTTCTCCATATATTGTGAAACTGTCCTGATTAGTCCATTAAATATAGGATTCTCGATGTATGCAGAAATTTTTTCCTATACATGAACTGAGTTAGGTCAGACTACCCTCTATTACTTTCACAGGTTAATTTTCCTGTGACCAGAGTACCAAAATACTACTTATTTTAAAGGAGAATTATCCACTTTTCAATTTGGTGGAATATAAATAAAGAAAATCCAATGCTACCAGAAACCAAACCAACAAACAAAAAACCCACTAAAAAAACCCCAAAACCCAAACCAACCTGTAGGCTTGCACTAACATTCTGATAATTTAGTATTTTGCATAGAACAAAGTTGTTCTGATTGCTGGTAAGTAATGAGAAATACAAGAAGGTAGACTTTACCACACTTCCTGCAGATGAAATTTATCTTTCTAATAAATTCTTCTTCTAACTGTGAGGTTGAGGTTTGACCAGTTCATCGAGACTTGAACTTTTATTACCCTCTGAAAATGGGACTATCAAATGAATTTAGGAAAAAACAGTAAAAATTCAACTGAGTAGAATTTGAAATATAGTACCTTCAATAGCCCAGAGGACTCTGCTACTCTCTAAATCTGATAAACAAAGTAAATATCTGAAGAAAAATATATGTACTCCTTGGCATCACAAGTATATACTAGTTTATTTATGAGATTTCATTTTACTGGTCTTTTGAAAATAAGACAATCCACAACTTGGGTCCTTTAACCCTGGAAAAGTGCATTTATTAACTAAAGCAATAAATACATATGAATGCATATAACTGTTCACTTCTGGTTTTTTATTTTTTCATTCATCTCTTCCTAATTTTTCTATTTTATTTCCTGTCTAGTCTTTAACAGAATTTCTTTTTAGCTTTATTACAGCAGTCTAACTATCTTATTTCCCATTTAGCCTCCACTGCGTTCAGGCAGACACCTTTATTGAGTTATCAGAGGATTGTGCAGGTTCTGAGCCCCGCAGCATACAGAAGCAGCCTGTGTGATTTGGGTCAATGTGCAATAATGAATCTAGGTCTCTGACGAATATGGTCTGCCATTGTGAAGCTCCATCCCTCCATGAAATCTGCAAGAAGTTTCTTGCTTCCCACTTTTCCTTGGATTTTGCTTCACTAAAGGATTTTGGGACAACAATTTCACACTTTTCAGTTTTTGTATGGAAGTTACTGACTAATCAGTAGACTTAGGGTCTGAAATGACACAATGTCTGCCATATAGGAATCAGAAGAAAATTTTATAACAAACTTCCTTATGATTTTCCGAAACCAAAGCCTCTTCCAGTCCCCACATAACACAGATTTCTGCCATCTGAAGGTGTCATTAGTTTGACTAGACAGCTGTTAAGCTTTCATAAAACAGTTCCTCTAGCTATTAGGTTATTTGTATTTCTTTAATTATTATTTTATTATATTTTAATGAAAATTTACAGAGATTTTGGATTTCCATTAAGTCATTATATTTCTTAATACTTACCTTTTAAGCAAAAGCATATACGCCATGCTAACTGGACTACAACAGTTTAGTAATGTTTTTGAATGATTTTAAAAAGATCCCCAGCAAACTCAAGAACTACATTTATTTAAATATAGATTCATTGGGTGAATGTCTACACTACCAATCTTTCTTTTGCATATTTTTATTATTTGTTAAAACATGCTTAAGTTGCTAACAAGGATGGAAAAAGATAGCTCTCACTGCCTATTTTAAATTTAGTTCTATTTGGATATATTAGGAGCTCTGCTTGTGTGGTGGGTAATGTGTTGAACTGCTAAAAGAAAAGCTGGCAGTTTGAATCACTCAAAGAGGAACAGTTGCTACATCCTGTAGAGCTGTACAGTGTTATATACCCAACTGAAGGTCAGTATGAGTTGACTTAATGGCACTGGATTTTTATGATTTGTAGATGTTAGGGACAAATGTTTGGCATCAATATCTAACATCAATCTACTAAGAAGAGTTAGATTCTATTGAAATTTGCCTATATCACTGATAACTCTGAATTGTCAGTGCTCCTTCTCCTGAGTATTGGTGTAATTACAGAGTAGTTTACTTGACCTAGTGATTTGCAGTGTATCTTTGCTTTGTGAACTTGAGAAAGCAACTTAATACTTGTTTATCTGTTTTGGTTTATGACATAGGAGGTTAGATTTTTTTTTCCTAATGGATGTGCAAGAAATCTCTAGTTTATACTGAATAATATTTATAGGAAATGATTTAATAACATAAGACCTTCTATAACTTTAAATTGGGATAAATATATATATAATTTAACATTTGCAATCTCAATGTTTTTCACATGTACAGGGCAATAGAATTTCTGCAACCATCACTATTATCCTCTTACTGTTTAGAATTTCAGTTTTAAGGCCTTCAGAAGGCATTCTTTTAGAATAAGCTACCTAGTGAAACAAGAATAGATGACTTGTTTTAATAGCCAAAAATTACTTTTTAGACTTGTGGCAGCAACTTCACAAGTCAGTACTTTAGATTAATGTTTTAGACAAGATAAATTATGTCTAACTTTTCCATGTCCTTTCTGAAATGAGCACTGTTGGCACATGGAAACAAGACATGTATTTGAGCCATTTTACTTATTGCATTTGGGTACATGTCCTTCTCAAAGACTATTTTGAGCATACAAAGCCAGTTTTGTGGTTTTTTTTTAGACAAGGGGATGATTAATTATGGAGTTGTACAATTTGATGGGGGGGGTGAGGGAAATTGGAAGAATTTGTTCTGGAAAACTGTGTATTTGAATTTTGCAAATAAGCTAGTATATTAAAAAAAGGTATGGAGAAGAATGAAAAACAATGTATATGAATTTTGTAAGTAAACCAGTATAAAATAAAAAAAATTTAAAAAA
The DNA here is from genome assembly GCF_000299155.1 of Elephantulus edwardii. NCBI lineage: Eukaryota > Metazoa > Chordata > Mammalia > Macroscelidea > Macroscelididae > Elephantulus > Elephantulus edwardii. Next base: position 8,588,865 of record NW_006399770.1, read on the forward strand.
AAACCCCAAACCAAAAAAACTATGTGTCTTAAACATGCTGATTATCTTTTCCTAATGAGATGAAAATCTCAATTGTAGTAGAAATGGTTTTGCAGTAAAACCTCACACCATCTGCATAGATTTGACAGAAAAATTCCAATTTTATCTCTATTTCTAGGTATATAACTATTGCAACAAGGCTAAATGTTTGTACATATCTGGAGTTCAAGGAATTCAGAGTACTGGCAAGAAGCTGTGCTGTAATCCCAAAGGCACACAGTTTAAGGCCACCAGTTGCTCCGTGGGAGAAAGGTGGGCAAACTTCTCCCATGTGATTAACTGTCTCTGAAAACCTGTGGAAGGGTCAGCTATGGGTGGGTTCTGGCTCCACAGTACACAACAATAATTATTATTTATTATACCTAAATAGATGTTTTTAAATGTTTGAAAATAGTTGTTAATTTTATAGTCAATTTTTTGAAATCAAATTTTTAATTTTAATTTTTATTTTAACAAAAATTTACAGAAAAGTTAGTTTTCCATTCACTCATTGTTGCACATTACTTCCCCTCCAAGTCCTCTTTGCGATTTACCTCTTTTTCTGAGCTGTTGTCATAAGTATAAGGCATAATCATCTATCCACTCTTATTTTATTCTCCTCCTAACCTCTCAGACCTACTTTATAACAGTGGTGCTATGCAGTATTTGTCCTTTTGTGACTTAGGTATTTTATTTAGCATTATGTCCTCCATGGTCACTCATGTTGTATAATGCCTATGAGTTCATTGTTTTCAGTGCCGTATATTAACCCACTGCCTGAATATACCACAGTTTTTCTATCCATTCATTTGTTGATGGGCACTTGGGCTGCTTCCATCTCTTTGCTAATGTAAATAATGCATCCATAAATATGGGTATGCATATATCTGTTTGGATGATGGTTCTGGTTTCTGTAGAGTGTATTCTCAGTAGTGGAATTGGTGGCTCAAATGGTATTTATATTTCTAACTTTTTGAGAAAAGCAATAAACCACTTTCCACAGTGCACCATTTTACACCCCCACGAGCAGTGAACAAGGTTCCAATCTCTCTATGACCTACCCAGAATTTATTGTTTGCTGCTCTGTTGAACTTTGCTATTTTTACTGGTGTGAGATGATACTTCATAGTTGTTTTTATTTGCATCTCTCTGATATCTAGGGATTTGGAACATTTGTTCATGTGTTTGCTTGCCATCTGAACATCTTCTTTGGTGAAGTAACTGTTCATATCCTGTGCCCATTTTGTGATTGGGTTGTTTACCTTTTCCTTGTTGAGGTACTGGAGTATTCTATAAATTTCAGATATGAGTCCTTTATCAGATATGTCATTACCAAATGTTCTTTTCCAGTCAGTAGGCTTCCTTTCCACCCTGTTGGGGAAGTATTTTGATGTGCATAGAGATTTGATTCTTAGATGGTCCCATTCATTTATTTTGTTCTCTCCTGGTTGTAGAAGAGAACATGCTTGGAAGACTATTCTTATCATGGATTAGGGTTTCTAAAGGTCTCCCAAGCTTTTCTCTAATGAAGTTTATAGTTTTTGGTTTTATATCAGTCCTTTCTTAATAGCTTAGTACATTATTTTGAAATTAGTAAACTATGATCAATTTGCTTTATTGTTGACTGACTAGTCATAGTATATGAATTTTCATAATGAAAATCAATGAGATTTACTGTGCAGTGATTACTTTCCAAAACTACTGTATGAGCCTTGCTTTCACAGCTGCAGCACTATGTAATAAATATTTGCAGAAATTGAGGACAAAGGCCCTTTCTCCACTTTGTGGATTCACTTTGCTTTGATTTGATTTAATTTAAGCAATCTTCTCTTTAGATGCCAACTTCTTAACATGAGCATTTGATTAATTTACTCAAGCATACTCACATAATATTGGTTGTAGAGTCAATGATGATTCAGAGGGACCCTGCAGGAAAGAATGTTTCCAAGACTACAGGTCTTTGCCTAAACATCTTTGTCCCACAGAATGGCTGGTGGATCCAAATCTCAGTGATTTCTCACCTGTATGTCATCGAGCAACTATGGCCTCTTTTGCTCAACTAGGACATCAAAGGGAGCTTTGATTACCTAGCTGAGATGTCAGCCCAAAGGTGGTTGTTGTTGTTGTTGTTATGTGCCATCAAGTCACTTGCAAATCATAGTGACCCTATGTACAAGAGCTCTAAACACTGTTCTGTCCTGTGCCAACCTAGCCATCTCCAACATACTCATTCCCACCACTCCAGTCACAGAACGATCCATCTCATTGAAGGTCTTCCTCTCCTTCGCTGTACCTCCACTCTGCCAAGCATGATGTCCTTCTCCAAGGACCAGTCCCTCCTTGCAACATGCCCAAAGTATGGCAGACGAAGCTTCAGAATCCTTGACTACAAGGAGCATTCCAGCTTCACCTTCTCCAGGACAAACCTGTTTGTTCTCCTAGCAGTCCATGGTATATTCAACACTCTTCCCCAGCACCACAGCTCAAAGGCATCAATTCTCTATCAAGCCTATTCACTGTCCAACTCTCTGATGCATAGCACATAACTGCGAAGACTATAGCCTGGATCAGGCACACCTTAGTCTCCAGTCTCATGTCATTGCTCTTCAGTCCCTGACAGCTGACTTTTCCAATGCAATGAGTCTCTTGATTTCCTGGCTGCTGTTACCAAGAATGTTGATTGTGGAGCCAAGCAAACTAAAACTGTTAACTATCTCAATTTCTTCACCATCCATACTGATGCTGCCCATTGGCAGTGGTGAGAATCTTTGTTTTCTTGATGTTGAGCTTCAATCTGTATAGGAGGCCTCAGTCCTTGACCTTCTGCATCAAGCACTTCAGGTCCTCTTTAGTTTCAGCAAGCAGGGTTGTATCATCTGCATAACGCAGGTTGTTGATGACTCTTCCACCAATCCTGATGCCACATTCTTCTTTGTAAAGCCCAGCGTCTCAGATGATCTGTTCTGCATACAGATTGAAAAGGTATGGAGACAGAATACATCCCTGACGGACCCCCTGCTTGATTTTGAACCATGTAGTGTCTCCTTGCTCTGTTCTGATGACTGCCTCTTGGTCCAAGTACAGGTTTCGCATTAACACAATCAAATGTTCTGGGATTCCCTTTCTTCTCAGAGTCAGCCATAGCTTATTGTGATCCACACAGTCAAAAGCCTTTGCATAGTCAATGAAGCACAGATAGACATTGTTCTGGTATATTCTGCTTTCTGCCAAGATCCATCTAACATTAGCTGTAATATTCCTAGTACCACGACTCCTTCTAAATCCAGCCTGCACATCTGGCAGTTCTCTGTTGACATGTTGTTCCAAACATTTTTGGATAATTTTCAGCAGAATCTTGCTTACATGTGATATTAATGATATTGTTTGAATATTTCCACACTCTGTTGGGTCACCTCTCTTTGGAATGGGAACAAATCGATCTTTTCCAGTCAGTGGGCCAGTTGGCTCTCCTCCAGATTTCTTGGCACAACTTAGTGAGTACATCCAAGCCAGTGTCTGTTGAAATATGTCAATTGGTATGCAGTCAACTCCTGGAGCCTTGTTTTTTGCCAATTCCTTCAGAGCGATTTGAACTTCCTACTTCATCACTGTAGGCTCTTGTTCATGTCATTTGATAAAATTCTTCTGTGTAAACCAATTCCTTCTGATACAGTGACTCTGTAAATTCCTTCCATCTTCTCTTGATACTTCCTTAACATTCTACCCAAAGTATCCTTAAGTATTGCCACCCGTGGCTTGAATTTGTTTTTCAGCTCCTTCCGCTTAAGAAACGCTGAGCAAGTTTGGCCCTTTTGAATTTCTGACTCCAGCTCTCTACACATTTCATTATAGTATCTTGCTTTGTCATCCCAGGCTGCCTTTTAAAATTTTTGTTTAGGTCTTTGATTTCTTGGTTTCTTCCTTTAGCTTTGGCTTCTTGGCACTCTAATGCAATATTCATTTGACTCAACTTCACCAGTGGCAACACAGGACAAAGATGAGCAATCTCTTTGGGAATTACAATCTCAAGAACCCACAGAAGGTCAGCTATGAGTCTCTTCCAACTGGCAATGAGTTATTTAGGAGAACTTACAGATACCAGGATCTGACAAGCTTGATATTTCTGTTCTTATCTAAAAATTATAAAGCACATCGATATAAGAGTTTTGTGGAAAACTTCATCTTCACAAAATATGTTGTTATATACCACTGAGTCAGAACCAACCCATAGTTGACCTTCCAGAAGGTTTTACAGGCTGTAAATCACGTGGAAGGAGAGTGTCCATCTTTTTCAAGTGGAGTATCTGGTGGGTTCAAACCACCTTGACCTTCACACTTGACCATCAGCCATAATAAAGTATCTGCATTAAATGTTCCTTTACCTCCAATTCCAAATGCTCATGCCTCTCAGTCTTTGTTCAACCTATTCTTCTTGGCCTTTATATGTTATTCCTTCATTTTTAGTTTAGTGAATTTTTACTATTACTTAGTGTCTCAGCTCATGTATTAATTCTTCTAGGAAACATAATCTTGGTAGTACAGAGCTTAAGCTCTTGACTTGTTAACTAAAAGGATGGAACTTTGAGCTCAGCTCTGCAGAAGAAGGAACTGGTGATCTGTTTCTGTAAAGATAAGAGCTAAGAAAGTCCCATGGAGCAGTTTTACTCTGTCACATGAAATCAGTGAATGTGAATTGACAAGATTCACGTTTACATGATGTTGCAGACATCATTCTTTATTGTGATCTGAGTGGGAGTTTGTATAATAAATTAAATTTTCATTCAACAATTCATACAGCTTTGAGTTGTAACATTAATTATAATCCCTGTATTTTAGCAGCACTCTTCCTGTTTTATCTTTGTGTTTACCATTTCCATTTTTCCTTCTTGCTTTTTTTATTCCTGGGAAAATTCTGTCCTTTGATCTCTTAAGCAGGTGATTGGTTAAAGCACATTCTTGCCTGACATTTTAATGTTAATCCTCTGTTTGATGGTGGCACACTTTAGCTTATACATTTTGTTTCTAAGCTGCTGTGGTGGTATGCAGTTTTCACTGGCCCTTTCTAATTGTCAGTGCTACCAGTAACTAAAAATATCTCTAAGTAGCTACAGGAATATATTTTTTCATAAAGTTTTTGAAGTAGAATTCTAGGCTTCTAATATTATGATTTCTTGAAACTGTCATTAACACGGAATATCATTTCTTTTCTAAATATTACACAGGGAGTTGTGGTAGCCTAGTGGCAAGAAGCTGTGACACAAACCCAAAGGCACATGGTTTGAGGCCACCAGCAGCTCCTTGGCAAAAGGATGGACAATCTCCTCCCATGCAATTAACTGCTTCTGAAAACCTGCCGGAGGACCAGCTATAGGTAGATTCCGACTCTATGGTATACAACAGCAACAGCTAGATTCTAACAAAAACACCAGTCATTGCCTGCCAACACTCACTTTGATACACCAGGTATTTACTCTATCATATCACTTATTTCACTAAACCTTTTTCAAAACCCAGTTCATCGCTGTTGAGTTGGAACAGACTCATGGCTGATCCTCTGTTGGGTTTTAAGAGGCTGTAAATCACATGAGAAGAGATTCTTCATCTTTCTGCCAAGGAGTCACTGGCAGATTCAAACCACCAGAAAAGCCTTTATGTTAGCAGTACAACTCCCTACAAATGATGGTCGCTATCTATTGTCTTGTGGGTTTGGTTCTTTAAAATTTAAGGACTGAAACTTTACACGTAATATCTGTTACAAGGAGAATCTCCAATATATTTATTTTAAATGAATGATGGCTAGATGGTAAACACCCCATTTCTTTAATATGAGTTGTCTGCAGGACATCTCTTTGTCAGTTCTTTTTATCTTCTGAGGAAAGTACTGTTCCTCTTCCCCCCTTCAATCCATATTTTTTGTTCCATCTAGATAGTGATTTATTAATTCAACAAGTACTACTAAGTTTCTTTGATATACAAGGCATGTTGCAAGCTCTAGCAAGAACCTCAAGGTAAGTCAAATGTATTTCGCTAGGAGATAACAGTCTTATAGTAAAGAGAAGGCAGACAAAACAATATTATAATTAAAACAGAAAACACTAAATTCCCTGGAAGGGTCATGACACATTATTCTGGATGATTAAAAAGGATCATCTTGGACATGATCAAGGTCTTGACTGTGCAACCAAGAGAGGACAAAGTTGATGAATGGGATCTTCTAAAAATTAAGTCCTTGTCAGTTTCACAAACTTCTTCCAACAGGGTGAAAAGAAAACCTACTGACTAAGAACAGACATTTGGCAATACCATCTCAGACAAGGATCTCATAACAAAAGTTTACAAAATCCTACAAGGCCTCTACTAGAAAAAGATTGACAACTCAATCACAAATTAGGTGAAAGACATGGTAAGGCTTTTCACAAAGGAAGACATTTGAACGGCCAGCGGATAGATGAAGAAATATTAAAAATCACTGGCAGTCAGAGAGATGCACATTAAAATAACAAGGAGATACCACCTCACTCCAGTAGCAGTAGTCAAGTTTAACGGGAGAGCAAGCCATAAATGTTAGAAAGGGTGCAGAGAGATAGTAACTCTCAAACATTGTTGGTGGGATGATAAAATGGTACAATTACTCTGGAGGCCATTTTGGTGTTTCCTCAAAAAGCTGGACATAGAAATTCCATATGATCCAGCTATTCCACTGGTAGGAATATCCTCCAAGGGAAAAAGAAGTGAGACACAAAAAGAGATTTGCACAGCTGTATTCACAGCTGTGAATAATGATTCACAATAGCAAGAAAATGGAAACAGTGCAAATGTCCATCAACAAAAGACTGGATTGAGAAAGTATGGTACGCAATAGAATACTAAGCAGAACTCAGTCGCAACGATTTTGTAAATTACTATTTAACATGAGAGACTCTAGAGAGCATTATGCTGAATGAACTAACTCAGTCTCATAAGGACAAATACTGCATAAGACCATTACTTTAAAAGTGAAACTAGTAAGATGTGTATAGAATTTCAAAAGGGGAGGGGAGAGGACCGGGCAAGAGGGGAGAGGGGAGGGAATTACTAGGATAACAGAGTTTGGTGGGCGGAGGGCAGGAGTGAAGGAATGAAGAAATATCCAACAGGAACCTTAAAAGATGGGGTAACAGTAAATATAGATCAATAGTGATTAATTTTATAAAACACCATGTATATGAGTGATTGTTTGAAACATAATGTGAACATAGGAATCTGTGAAACACAATGATATACAATGTATATGAGTTTTGCATGCAAACTTATCTAAAAGAAAAAGAAATTGGAGGGAAGTATATAAATTCAAGATTAATGGGGTATAAAGTGAGGACTGTTGGAGGTATTTGAAAGTTTCAAGTGCTAAACAAAAGTTAGATTTTAGATAGTCGAAGTGATGATTGAAAGATTCTGAAAATCTCTCTATGGCTGACATTTGCTTCAGTTTCCTATACATTATCTTTGTACTTAACTCTTCTTGCTATGAAATTAAAGCAACACTTCCTTCCATTTTAGGCTTCTATTTTATGACATTTAAGATGATTCTAGAAAGCCTACCCTGAGGACTGCTAAAAAGGTCTCTTTTAGTCTATTTTTCTTTTCTATCACCATGAGGGTCAAAATTCTGACAATTATCCTCTACCACACCTCACATGACAAGCCGCAGTGGTGGAGTCCATAACATGCTGCTAGCTTCAATCAGTGGTGAAAGATGTTATGTCTCCTTTCATAAAGATTTATAGCTCCAATGGCTAGTTACCATGAGTTGGACTCAACTTGATGACAGTGTGTTGTGGTTTTGGCATTATGTTTTTCCAATTGTCATCCATCCAATTCTGATTTCTCTCTTACAACTTTGATAATTTTTGGTATCCTTGATTTCAACTTTTCTTATTTCTGGAGGAATCCCTTTGTCTTACAGGTCTCTGTGCTACCTTTCTTTTTTTTAGCTATCTACTGGCCAAAGACTGCAGCCTTCAGTATGGATTGAATTCAGCTCAACATCAAGAAAACAAAGATTCTCACTACTGGGCCAATTGGCAGCATTATGATAGTTGGTGAAGAGATTGAGATTATTAACAGCTTCAGGTTGCTTGGCTCCACAATCAACACTCTTGATACCAGCAGCCAGGAAATCAAGAGATGAATTGCATTGGGAAAGTTGTCTGTCAGAAACCTCTCCAGAGTACTGAAGAGCAACAGTGTCAGTCTGGAGACTAAGGTGCCCCTGATCCATGCCATAGTCTTCACAATTGCTTGCTATGCATCAGAGAGCTGGAAAATGACTAGGGATGATAGAAAGAGAATTGATGCCTTTGAGCTGTGGTGTTGGAGAAGAGTGTTGACTATACCATGGACTGCTAGGAGAACAAACAGGTTCACCCTTGAGAGGATAAAACCATGCTGCTCTTTGGAGGCAAGATTCTGAGGCTATGTCTGACATATTTTGGGCATGTTGCAAGGAAGGATCAGTCGTTGGAGAGGGACATCATGCTTGGAAGGGTGAAGGGACAGAGAAAGAGAGGAAAACCATTGATGAGTTGGATTGACTCAGTGACTGGGGTAATAAGGGTAGGTGTATCAGAGAAAGTAAATTTGGCACAAGATATAGCAGGTTTCAGGTCTATTGTACATAGTGTTGCTACGAATTGCAAGTGACTCGATGCACATAACAACTGATAGTCTATTTCCTTTGTCCAAAAAATTGGACTGTGTATAAATGTCCATCAAGAGGCTATTAATTCCAACACATGTTACACATCACATTGATTACTCTTAAATGTGTTACGATCTTGAACAAGCCAAGCACATAGTAGTAGGTATTAAATAAATGCTTAATGAGTGAATTAACAAGTAAATAAGCATTGCTTCATATTGGAATATGTGATCCTGTATATCAAGAAATAATTTTATACTCCACGCCTTCAACTTCTCTCAGTGGTACAGGCCCCAGTAAATGTTTATTAAATGAGTACAACTAATCCCTTCAGTAAAAAGGAGGGCCAATGAAAAAATTCCCTAAAAAGCTGAAGTAAGGACCAATTTTCTTACCTCAATTTCATATAGAGACTCAAGGATAATAGAGAAACAGGCATATTCTTTACTTCTCATTTCCTGATGCCTAGCACATAAGCCTTCAATAAAATATAGCCATTGTTGATTTTTTTAAAGCCCAACTCAAAGACTTCATATCTTGGAACTAAACAAGAGTTCTCCGTTTTTATGGCTTGTGCAAACAGAAGCTGAGTGTGGTTCGAGCTATCTGTGTCTAATATTTAATTCCATTGTTCAATAATTCCCATTCCTTTGCATTATTTTTGCTTTATTATACTCTTTTATAATACTCCAAAATACATCTATAAAACTTTACAACCCTTTTCCAATGGCATATGGTGTGTGTTCGGAAGAGAAACATGTTTATGAGCTGAACGATGGGAAGAAAATGTAAAGTGCTCTTACGGGACTTGGGGAAGGATTGCTGCCTGCCTGGGTGGAGGGAACACTGCCGTATATCAGTCTCGCAGCCGCCATCTGAGCTCTTCTATGGCAACAATGAATAGAAGTCTGGAAATGAACGGGGCCAACTCTGGTGCTGCTACAGTTTTGTGATTTGCTTCCACTCTCCTCCCCCTTGCTCACGAACAAAGTCATTTCTGAAATGATATTCTAATTCTGCATTCTAGAGAAAATACCCCTTGGATGGAAAATTCAAAGGTGAATAGAGGAGTGAGAACAAAGGCAGCAATGCTGTCCACTCTCAATAGAACTGAGGTAGATTTTGCCAGAATTAACATATGATAAAAGTCCTTAAAACAACTACCCTTCCATATTTTTGAAAGCTTACAAATCTTTGCACTGAAAGTTTCTTCTTTGTTTTTAGGTGACACTTGTTGAACATACAGTTTAAGTTTTCAGCAGCCTCATAACAATTCTTGATCTAATCACAATACATAGACTAAGATGTTATCATGATTCCTTTTCCCTCTCTTTTACCCTTGGCTTCAAACCCACCAGCTGCTCCATGGGAGAAGGATGGAAAATCTCCTTCTATGCGATTGTTGTTGTTGTTATTATGTGCCGCCCCTATGTACAACAGCCCTAAACCCTACTATATCCTGTGCCAATCGCACTGCCTCTGACACACCCATCCCGATTACCCCAGTCACTGAATCAATCCATCTCATAGAGGGTCTTCCCCTCCT
>NW_006399770.1:8600268-8608077 GCF_000299155.1 Elephantulus edwardii
ATCACCTGCTGAAGTAGTTTATTTCTCTCATATCTCTTTCTTTCATCTTCACAGTCACTACCCTAGTTTCCGAAATAGAACTTAGCTCATATGGTTTATTTCAATAGTTTTTTTCAAACAAATTTCTGATTGTAGAACTCCAAGGCAAAAGAATAAAAGCCATTTTTGGTGAGTTGGAACCAACTCACCGCTGTCTCTCCAGTGTGTTTTTGGTGGCTGTAATCACACTGGAGGAAGCTGCCCATCGTTATCCCTCTGAATGGCGGGTAGATCAGAACTGCCAGTGGTGCCACCTGTAGGTTGGCAGTGCAACTGCCTGCAGACTACAGCACTAGAGCTCCTTCACATACACACTCATATTATCCTCCAACAGACCATACACAAGATTGCTATTACTTGAAAAGAAAAAATACGCAACCCCTAAGTGTCTCGGACTATAAGCAGCAACTCCTTTTCTTCCGTCTACTAAGACCCAGATTATTTGCTGATACTTCACATCTCCTCCTAGTTCACTGCTGGAACACTCTCCCGCTCCAGAGGCCCTCGCTGGCAGCATCCTGCATTCACGATGAATCCGGGCACATTCTGCTCAACACAAACTCTTAACCTTTTCCCCCTTTGAATATGTTTCCTTGATCAAATTATGATTCAGTAGCTTTTATAGGTATTCCTGGATTTCCCCTTCTTTTTCATTCCTGGCCAGCACTGTTGTTACATGTCTTTGCTACACTTTGTAATATTCATTCTTTTTGTGCCTTGTGACTATAAATTGCATATTTAATGCCTTTTTTTGGCATCTCCATTACTCATTTGACAGTGAAGGTTAAGTGGGCCCAGGATTGACTATCAAGCAAAATAAGGATTTTTCTCATGGAAAGTCTATAGGGAGTTGAATAGCTAACCCAAGTGGGTGCCTCTCTAGTGGTTCAAATACATCAGTGTCTATTTAAGAGAAAGACTGGTAATCTCTATCATGTGAAATATAGCCTCCTAAAACTCACCACGATGTAAGCTATGAATTGGTTCAGACTCGATAATAATGACTCAGGAAGTTTGTTCTTAGGTTAGGTGCCATCAAGTCAAGTATGACCCATATGTGACCCTAAGAACAACAGATCTGAGCCCTGTTCTATCCTGTGCCATCCTCACATTTCCTGACACACAAGAGCCCAATGCATCAGTCACCATGTCAATCCTCCTCATCAAGGGTCTTCTTCTCCTTCATCAACCTTCTACTTTTCCGAGCATCATGATCCTCTCCAAGAAATAGCCCCTCCTCTCTACATGCCCAACCATGTGAGGAAAAGCATCATCATCTTTTCTTCCAAAGAGGATTCTGGCTACACCCTCTCCAAGATATATTTGTTTGTTCTTTTGGAAGCCCATGAGATATTCAGTACTGCTCTCCAAGACCACCGCTCAAGGCTTCAATTCTTCTGTCATCCTTATTCATTATCAAGCTCTCAGATGTATAATAAGAGATCAGAAAGACCACGGCTTACATCAGGCACACCTTAGTCCTCAAACGGATAACATTACTCCTCAATATGGAGAGGGTTGACAGCTTCAATCTTTTCTCCATCTAGCATGATGTTGCTTATCAGTCCAGTGGTTAGAATCTTTATTTTCTTGATATTGAGATGCAATCCTTATTGAAGGCTGTATTCTTTGATCTACTGCAACAAGTGCTTCAAGTTTAAGCAAGGTTGTGTCATCTGCATAATAAAGGTTATTTATGCCACACTCCTCATCATAGAGTCCAGCTTCACAAATAGTTCAAAATCAGGAAGGGTGTACACCAAGGATGGACTCTTTCTCCATACCTTTTCAATCTATATGCAGAACATATCATCCGGGAGGCTGGGCTGTATGAGGAGGAATGTGGCATCAGGATTGGAGGAAAATTGATCAACAACCTGCATTATTCAGATGACACAATCCTGCTTGCTGAAACTGAGGAGGACCTGAAGCACTTGCTGCAGAAGGTCAAGGACTGCAGCCATCATGATCGATTGAAGCTCAACATCAAGAAAATAACGATTCTTACCACTTTGCCAACTGGCAGCATCATGATGGGTGGTGAAGAGACTGAGGTTGCTAACAGCTTTAGTTTGCTTGGCTCCACAATCAATGCACTTAGTACCAGCAGCCAGGAAATCAAGAGATGAATTGCATTGGAAAAGTCAGGGGCCTTTCCAGTGTACTGAAGAGCAATGATGTCATTCTGGACACTAGGGTGTGCCTGATCCAGGCCATAGTCTTCACAATTGCTTGCTATGAGTCAGAGAACTGAAAAATGACTAGGGATGATAGAAAGAGAATTGATGCCTTTGAGCTGTAGTGCTGGCGAAGAGTGTTGAATATACCATGAATTGCTAGGAGAACAAACAGTTTCATCCTAAAGAGGTGTAGCCAGCTTGCTCCTTGGAGGCAAAGATTTTGAATCTTCATCTGACATACTTTGGGCATGTTGTAAGGAAGGACCAGTTCTTGGAGAGGGATATCACGCTTGGAAGGATGGAGGGACAGAGAAAGAGAGGAAGTTCTTCGATGAAATGGATTGACAACAGTGACTGGGGTAATGAGGGTAGGTGTGTCAGAGACAGTAAAGTTGGCACTGGATAGAGCAGGTTTCAGGGCTGTTGCACAAAGGGTCACTATGAGTCCCAAGTGAGTCAACAGCACATAACAACAACAAGGATGTTTAAATAACTGCAGAATTTAGGAATATATTGGTGCTCTATTAATTTATAGGAAGCTCCAGTGGACTAGTGGCAAGAAGCTGTGCTTCAATCCATAAGGCATGCAGTTCAAGGCCATCAGCTGCTCTGTGGTAGAAGGATGGGCAATCTTTTCCTGTTTAATTAACTGCCTCTGAAAACCTGCTGGAGGGTCAGCTCTGTGTTGGTTCTGACTCCATAGTACTCAACAAACAGTGACAATAGAACTATTGTTTACTATAAAGTGTCTAAAATGGTGTGTGATATATATAAGACTCAAGAATTTCTTGGTTGAATCCACATAATTTGAAGCCACTTCATAAACCTAAGAGAGAAAAGCTATACATCAGATGTATCAGGCACTAGAAGGAATTAAAATAGGCTTTTAGTCAGATTGGAACACAGCAATATAGTATACATCACTATTGGCTTTTCTTTGTTTATAAAATATCACTCACATTTTATATCTTTTGGTAATAAAAATAGAACAACATACACATTATTTTCCCCCTATTAAATCCTTCTACATGGGGTGTGCAAGAAAGTAGTACTTTCTGTACATGTAATAATACTCAGGCACTACTGTATCAGCAAACACAGCTTGACAGCAGTTACAAGAAAGGGCATCACATATCTTTCTCACCTTCACCTGAGAAAGGCTCGTGTTATAGGATGCACAAAGAAGAAGGTCAAGGAGCACGGATTTCTGGTCCTGTAATATGTCAGAGCAAGGCAACTGAAATACACTGAGAAGGTCAAGAGCAATGGAAGCTGAAGAGACCACTGTTTGTGTGTGTGTGAATGTTCATAAGATCTGAGGAAACCCAAGCACAAATGTCAGGCTTCTTGACCTGATCACACATAACTCAATACAGAGGTGAAATCAGAGTGTTCCTACTGAGAAGTTTAAAGGATAGATTCTTGAAGAATGAGACTGCAGCACACCAAGACAGTCAAATCCTGACAGCAAGGAAACCCCTGAACCAAACCCTTCAAACTGGCACACATGGACTACCAATTAGAGAAGATAATTAAAAAAATAATAATAAAATCATTTCAGTATTACATTAAATCTACCAATGTCTCCATGAGGGGAAAGACAGGGCAATTTTCTTTTTGCCTTTATGGGCTTGAAAATCTGATAAGAGGGTCAGCTATAAGTCAGTTCCAACTAGATGGCAATGAGAGTTGAGAAGATTGCAATACAGTATTTTTTTTTACATAAAACAACTTCTGTCTCATATTTCCTTTTACTTAAATTATTTTTAAATGAAGACATATGGTTGCTAACGTGCTTACAGTTTTAAGTGCATTTGAAAAGATTTCTGTGACAGTCACAATAACTGAACTATTAAAAGTGAACACAACTAAAATTGGGAGAGTGTTGGGGAAAGTTGCCCAGGAAAACGTTTAACTCTATTTTTTTTAATTAAATCATCAAGTGGTATTTTTAAAGACACGTTCAACATATAATTCTTTTATTATTTGCATCAGACTTTCTTACTGCTCAGCATTCCTTAGGTCAATTAGTCAAATCACAGCTAATAGTCTCATCAAGAGGAACATCATGACTGAGCCTAACACTAGCATAAGAAATGTTACTAATATTAAAGGTAAGACTTGTAACATTAGATTTGTTGTTTTCTGTGACTTTTTTAAAAACACTTTGTGGGATGCATAAATACTGCTGCTGAAAAATAAGGTATGATAATCTCACAAATGACTATATTTCACATTCATTAGCTGAACACTCATTAGTCTTCTGGGATAGTAAAAGAATAAGGTGGAATAAATCTTCACATTTTCATATTTTTTATATGAAGGAATATAAGTGTTTAAAAAATGTTGTTACTTCTTAAGCATCAAGATACTCCACTTAATGCTTACACCACAATTTAATTTGTTTCTATATTGAGAGAGAATATTATTATATTTTTATAGATACTATTTTTCAATTATTAAATAATTAAGAGAAATTCTGTGTACACATTTTTTTGGTTTGCTGCTCTTTTGTTCAGTATTTTAAATATTTTCCTTAGGTTTAATTAAAACACTTCAGATTATGGATGTCTTTACTAAAAAGGTGAGCCCATTTCCAAAGTCACTAATGTTTTAGAGAACACCAATATTAGTAATGTTTGATACTGTATTGACATATATGAGTGTAAATTTTTTTCTGCCTTTTTAATATGTGTTGTTAGGAGATATCAAGTCAACTATGGCTCATTCATAGCCTGTAATATCATGATGATCTGTCATTTACAAGCCCATTGTGGTATCATTCTGCCAATTCTTCTTGTCGAAGGTCTTCCTCTCTTTAGCCAATCCACCTGTCTTAGCTGATGTCTTGCTTCAAGATCTGTTCTGCCTTAGAATATGACCAAAATAAGTTAGAAGTTTCACCATCCTCATCTCTAAGGAGTACCTTGGCTGCACTTGCTTCAAGACAGATTAGTTTGTTCTTTTTGTAGTCTCTGCTATATTCAATACTCTTCTCCAGTACCACAAATCAAAGGCATCAATTCTTCTTTGGTCTTCTCTGTTCATGATGCCTTTGAGCTGTGGTGCTGGAGAAGAGTATTGAATATACCATGGACTGCTAGAAGAACAAACAGGTTTGTCCTAGAGAGGGTGAATCCAGCCTGTTCTTTGGAGAGGAGGATTTTGAGACTTCACCTGACATACTTGGGTATGTTGCAAGGAGGGACCAGTCCTTGGAGAGGTATGTCATGCCTGGAAGGGTGAAAGGATGAAGAAAGAGAGGGAGAACATCGATGAGATGAATTGACAGTGACTTGGTTAATGAGGGTAGGTGTGTCAGAGACAGTAAAGTTGGCACAGGATAGAGCAGGTTTCAGGGTTGTTGTACATAGGGTCTCTATGAGTTACAAGCAACTGGATGACACATAACAATAACAACAACAACATTCATTATCTTTCAGATGCATAAGAAGCAATTAAGAAGAGTATGGCTTGGATCAGGTGTATCTTAATTTTTAAACTGGCATTCTTATTCTTCAGCCCTTTGGAGAGGTCTTTGACAACAGATTTCCCTAATACAACATGTCTTTTGATTTCTTGACTATTATTACCACGAGTGTTGGCTGTGAATCCAAGTAAAATGAAATTGCTGACAACTTCAATCTTTTCTCCTTCTAGCATGATGTTGTGCATTGGTCGAAAGGTGAGGATTTTTGTTGATATTCAGATGTAACCCATATTTAAGGCTACAGTTTTTTATCTTCTGTAGTAAGTAATTCAGGTTTTCTTTAGTTTCAGTGAGCAAGGTTGTGCAATCTGCATAATGCAGGTTGTTGATAAGTCTTGCCACATTCTTCATCTTATAATCCACCTTCCTGAATGATTTGTTCATCATATGAATTGACTTGGTATGGAGAAAGTACACAGTCCTGATGAATACCTTTCCTGGTTTTAAGCTATGTACAATTCCCTTGTTGTTGTTTTTTTGGTGTTGTTTTTGTTTTTTATCAACTTTTTTTGGTCTGTTCATTGGTTTTCCATGAGTACAATTCCAACTCTAGGATTCCAACTCTTCTCAATGTTAACCATAATTTGTTGTGATCTCCCCAGTCAAATGCCTTTGCTTAGTCAAGCATATACAAGTAAACTTATTTCTGCTATTCTCTGCTTTCTGTTAAGATCCAAGTAACATCAGTAGTGATATCCTGGTACCACGGCCTCTTCTGAATCCAGACTGTATTTCTGGTAGTACCATTACAATGTATGATTCCAGCTATTTAAAAATAGTCTTCAGTAATATTTTACTTGTATGTGATAATTAATGATATTGTTTAATCATTTCCATATTCTGTTGAGTCAGCTTTTTTTGGGAAAAGGAACAAATACAGATTTCTTTCAGCCAGATGGCCAAGTAGCTGTCTATAATTGTTGACAGAGACTGGTGAGCATTTCTATGGTAGTACTTGTTTCTAGAAACATCTCAAATTCATTGATTTCTGGAGCCTTATTTTTGTTAGCTTGGACTTCTTCCTGTATATAGGTTCTTGATGATATGCTACTTCTTAAAATGGCTCTGTGCCAAACTATTTATTTGCTTTTTACCAATTCTTTTTAGTACAGAGACCTTCTATGCCTTCTAACGCCTTTTGATGGTTCCTGCCTCATTAGATTCTGTTTTACAACTCAAGGCTTGACTTTGTTTTTCAGTTATTTCAGCTTGAGAAATACTGAGCATGTTCTTCCCTTTTGGTTTTCTATCTCCTGTTTGTTGGATATTTTCACTATAATATTTGCTTTGTCTTCTTGAGTTCCCCTTTGAAATCTCAGCTCTCCTATCTCTGCATTATTTCTGCTTACTTTTATTTTTTTTGTCCCAGTGTAAGCTTCATAGACTATTGTGACATCCATTTTGGTCTTTTCTTTCCTCCTTGCCTTTCATAACGACTTTTTAACTTTTTTGTTGTTGATGTTGAGGGCACCATTCCACAGTTCATCTGACCTTTGGTCATTAGTGTTCAGCGCATGAAATCTAAACTCAAGATAATTTTTAAATTCAGTTGGAATACTCTCAAGGTCATATTTTGATTCTTCAGGACTTGTCATTTTCTTCAGCTTTGGTTTGAACTAGTATATTAGTACTTCTCTTCCACCATTGGCCTAGGGGTTTTGTTGTTGTGTTGTATTTTTTTTTCAGTTTGCATACAACATTCATATACATTGCTTTTCATGTGTGTGCATGATGCTTTTATACACTTTTAATTTACACTGTGTTTTCTTCATAACCAGCATTTTTTACAACCATTCATATACATTGCATTTTATATAATTAATTACAATTGATCTATGCTTTGTTTTGATGGCTGACATTGAGGTTCTTCGTCATCTATTTTCACACATATAGTCAAACTGATTCCTATGTAGCCCAGCAAATGGGGTTTATATGTATAGTCATCATTTGCTTTGCTGAGTGAAATACCTTAGGCACAAAGGGACAAATACTGCATGGTGCCACTTTGTAGAATGGGTCTGACATCAGGGTTGGGATATGACAGAAAAAACAGGATAAATTATGTATATTATATTGAAAGAGATGAGGGAAAGAACAGAT
>NW_006399770.1:8609088-8610853 GCF_000299155.1 Elephantulus edwardii
TTTTCATTGAGATTAATAATAAATTAAAAAAAAAGAAAAAAATGTAAAAATTTTAAAAAAAATCTCATATTTTTTTTTCCATGAGAAAGAGCCACTGGGTGTTTCCAACCAAAGAGAAACAGGCTTTGTAGAAACAGTTCAACTCCCTATGAACTAAGCCACAAGAGCAAATATATAAGCTAAAAAACAGTAGAAGAAATCAAAACTATTTTATGCTTTATACTATTCTTGATGAAAGGAATTGTAAAAAGAAAAAAACCAACACTAGAATTGTTGGCATAAATTATAAAGATTAGGCATAATTTGTTGTTGCATATTGTTGAGTCAGAAGCAGCCCATAGTAGACCTTCCACTAGGTTTTCAGAGGTAGTTAATCACGTGGGAGGAGATTGCCCATCTTTCTCCTGCAGAGCAGCGGGTGGATTCAAACTGCCGACTGTTCCATTGGCAGTACATTTTCTTACCATGGAAGTCACCAAAGCTTCCTAAGTATAGGTAGTCATTGAATAACAATGTATCCTAGTAATGAAGCACTGTTCTTACAGTCATCTGCCCTTTTCTTCCCCCCCCAGTACATTTTATTATTAATATCATGTATCCCTTACTATGTTACAGCGCATAATGTTATAGTGTATAATGGGAGCTCTGGGGGCTTAATGGTAAGGAGCTTCAATGCCAACCAAAAGCAAGTGGTATGAATCTACCAGGTGATCTGTGGGAGAAAAATGGATGGTCTCCTTCTGTGCAATTTGCAGCCTCTGAAAACCCGATGGAGAGTCAACTATGGGTTGGGTCCAACTCAAGGGTACATCACAGCAACAGCATCAATGACTTTTACTCTGATACTAGTATTTCAAATGCCAGCAGGGTCACCCATGGTGGACAGGTTTAGCCACCATTTCTCTGTCAGTTTGCCACACTGTGGTGGCTTGTGTGCTGCTGTGATACTGTAAGCTACGTAATATATGGTATAAAAATGAGACTTCTTTTTTTTCACTTTGAGTTTTTCAAACCAGTGAGCTTGAAAAGAATTCTACATTCTTTATAGGTTGAATTTCTTTATCTGTGAATCGTCAGGTTTAAAAAGTTAATTAATAATTTAATTTCTATAAAAGAAAAGTATTTACTCTGCCATATTTATTACTCTTTCTCTAAGTTGCTTTCTAATGTGTTGCTACCCCTAGCTGGGGCATATTTTATAATAGCTGTCTGACTGACAATGGATTTCATTTAAATGACTCCACTTCAAGTCAGTCTGACACAACTTAAAATCCCACCTTTTTTTTTTTACATCTCCATAGCCTGCTGTATGACAATGTTTTGAACAGCAAATCATAACATTGAACATCTGATAGTGAATGTCTCAGAATGATAAGATCAGCAAATTACAAACGCTAACACTGTATGTAATATATACTACTAATGATAAGATGTATTACCAAATAAAAGAATAAAGGAGCCGATGGGTATAAGGACAGTTCTTCATAACTAGAATACATTGTTAATTAGGGACTACCTACACATAGGCAGACAGTTTACAAATCTATTGTTGGTTTCTGGTTTTTAAGATTTATTTTGGCAGTAATACTTTAAAATAATATAATAGCTTTCATTTATTTGACTATTTAAAGTGTTTATATATCACATTTGTGGCCTAGTTCATATGGAGTTTTACACTTAAATCAAAGGGTGATTCTCTCAAGAGGCTCAAAATCATCTGCGCTTTTAGGGAGAAAGATGGATAAATCTTTCTCCCTTGTGATTT
>NW_006399770.1:8610956-8619422 GCF_000299155.1 Elephantulus edwardii
CATATACGCATATATGTATATATATATTATGGCTTTTAAAATTTTATTATTTACAGATAATTAGTAAATACTTAATTTTATTTTCTTGTACATGTTTTAGGTTTGTTTTTATATATGATTATTTAATTTCTTGTGGAATTTGTTGCAGTATTTTGTATGAGGCATTACTTTTTCCTTCCTTCTGTAGTTGCTATATATTATTACATATATCCTTTTTAATTAAAAACTAAACAATGCCTCTTCCCACTGATGCATCTAACATCTATCTCTCATTTAAAGTTTATACTCTTAAAACCTATTTAAAATTCACACTGAACAAATCATTTGAGAAATTGGATAATATGGAAAAGAATGTGAAAAAGGATTGAAAGAAGACTCACTAACAACATGACTTATGAAAATAACATAACCTTTCTTACGGAAAGTGACAATGATTTGATGCACTTATTGGAGACATCTAGATTTGAGTATGGATTTGACTTCAACAACAAGAATAAAAAAAATTCTCACAACTAAATTAATCAATAAGCAACATCTGATGGAAGGAAAAAAGACTGACGTTGACAATTATTTTCTTGGATAGACAATCAAGATATGTTTCTACTCAGAGTAGAAACAGTCAGGCAATCAAAACATGATTCATTGCAAAAATCTGCTGTGCAGAACAAAAGGAGATTTGTATATAGATTTTCACAATAGCATAATTCATAATCACAAGAACAAGAAAGAGTCGAAATGTCCCACAAAAAACAATGGATCAAGAAAGCATGGTATATTCACATAATGGAATACTATGTTGCACTCGGGAGCAACAATTTGGAAAAATTCTACATAACATGGGAGAGACTGGAGAGTGTTATGCTGAGTGAACTAACTCAGTCTCTAAGAACAGATTTTGCAGTGAGTTATGGTGGCCTAGTGGCAAGAACCTGTACTGCAATCCCAGAG
Source organism: Elephantulus edwardii (assembly GCF_000299155.1). NCBI lineage: Eukaryota > Metazoa > Chordata > Mammalia > Macroscelidea > Macroscelididae > Elephantulus > Elephantulus edwardii. The sequence goes on from NW_006399770.1 coordinate 8,611,905, forward strand.
GTGCATGGTTTGAATCCACCATATGCTCTGCTGCAGAAGGAGGAACAATCTCCTCCTGTACCAGTCAGATTGATGGCACATAACAACAACAAAAAACATCTATTCTCTGTCTATTAAGTTGTTGTCTATTGGTAGAGGGATGAGGATTTTTGTTTTCTTGATGTTAAATATAATCCATAGTGTAGGCTGTAGTCTTTGATTTTCTGCCGCAAGCATTTCAAGTCCTTCTCAGTATGAGAAAACAAGGTGTGTCATCTGCATTACTTAGGTGTTAATGAGTCTTTCTCTGATCCTGATGCCACATTTTTCTTTACGAAGTAGTTCAGCTTCTTCAATTATTTGTTCTGCCAACAGATTGAATGGAATTCTGGTGGTCTATTAAATGTTGATAGTTGTAGAGGGGCTTCAGGCCTTTTGTTCATAGGGTTATTATGAGTTATACTCAACTTGAAGACAATCAATAAAAACAACAGAGGCAAGAAGCTACACTGTAATCCCCAAAGTGTGAATACAGCAGCTGCTCCATGAGAGAAGGATGGGCAGTCTCCTCCTTTACTATTAAATGCCTCTGAAAGTCCACTGGATGGTCAGCTATGGATAATTTCTGTCTTGATGGTACGTAACAACCATAGCAAAGATATCGTCCTGAAGGACACCTTTCTTGATTAGTAGTTGGCAATTCAGACTTGGTGAAGGAAATGAGGCTGAAGGAAATGACTGAATTTTGTACAACCAGTAATTGATTCACTGTAAATGCCTTTAAAAAAAAATACAAGTGGTGACTATACACTTACACATCACCAGATAGTTACACAGGAATCATATTGACTACACCTGTGGAAAGAATTCAAGAAATGCAATATCAGGGTTCAAAACTAGATCAAGTGCTCACTTTAGAACAGATCATCAATTATTCTTAAGCAAGTTCAAGATGAAGCAGAAGAAAATGAAAACAAAGCCACAAGAACCAAAATAGGATCTTGAGTCTATCACACCTGAATTTAAAACCATCTCAAGAACAGGTTTGATTGAAAACCAGATTACCTGTGAGGTGAAATCTAGAGTATCATCCATGAAAAACAGAATTTAGTAGAGTGGTAGAATATAAAAACAATATAAAAAATATCAGTGAGACTTCTTTACTATAACAAAGAAAACATAGAAAAGAAAATGAAGTATAGTATAATTTACAATAACCAACCACAAACTGAGACACTTAGGTACAAATTTATCTTGAGACACAAAAGGCCTTTATAAAGAAAACTAGAAATCAATACTTCAAGAAACAATAAGAAACCTAATGAAATGGAAAGATAAACCTAATTATGGAAAAGAATCAAAATAGTGAAAACAACAATCCTACCAAAAGCAATCTACATGTTTAATGCAATCCCAATACAGATGTTTTTGTCATTAGATGCTAACGAGTGAAGTATAGCTCATAGCAACCCTATGAACAAAAGATCTGAACCCTGTTCTTCATGTGTCATCCTCACACTTCCTGACACACACAAGCCCACTGCAACAGTCACTGTGTCAGTAGTCCACCTGGCTGAGAGTCTTCTCTGACCCTCCACCCTTCCCTGCATCATGTCCTTCTCTAAGGAATAGCATCTCCTAACAAAATGACCAAAGTATGTGAGGTGAAGCCTCATCCTTCTTGCCTCCAAAGAGCACTCCAGCTGCACCCTTGCCAAAACATATCTGTTTGTCTCTTGGCCGTTCATGGGATGTTTAGTTTTCTTCTCCAACACCACAGCTCAAAGTTGTCAATTCTTGTTCTGTCATCTTTATTCACTGTCTAGCTCTCAGATGCATAGGATGTAAATAGAAAGACTATGGCCTGAATCAGATGCACCTTAGTCCTCAAACTGACATTATTATACCTCAATAATTTGGAGAGGTTCCTAACTACAGATTTTCCCAGTGCAATATGTCTCCTTGTTTCCTGACTTCTGGTACCAAGGCTGTGAATTGTTGATCGAAGCAAGATGAAGCTGTTGACAGTTTCAATCTTCTCTCCATCCAACATGGTGCTGCCTATTATTCAAGTGGTAAAAATCTTTGTCTTCTTAACATTGATATGTAATCCATATCTTGATCTTCTGTTACACGTACTTCAAATCCTCCTCATCCAATACAGATATCAAACTCATATTTCAAAGAAATAGAAAAGGAAATTGAGAAGTTTATTTGGAAAGAAAACAGATATCAAATAAGCAAAGCACTTTTGAAAACAAAAAATGAAGTAGTAGGCATAGCAGTGCCTGTCTCAAAACCTACTATACAGTTGTAATAACCAAAACATCATGGTACTTGGTACAATCACAGATACATAGATCAATGGGACAGAATAAAGAACCCAGAACTTAACCCAATAACCAATAGCCAACTGATATTCAACAAGGCAACAAAATCTATCAAATGAGGAAACAACAACCTCTTCAACACGTGGTTCTTGCAAAACTATACATCTTTCTGCAGAAAGCTAAAGCAGTATCCATATCTCACTTCATACAAAAATTCACTCAAGGTGTATCAGAAATCTAGGGGTAAAATTGAAAACTATAAAGATCAGAAGAGACAAAAATGGGACCAAGCTTAGAAGACCTATCCTATAATATAAAAAAGTTGGCAAAACCAGCCAAAAATGCATAGCCAGGAAAAGTAAAAAAGTAACACCAACGAATGGAACCTTCTAAAGATTAAATTCCTGTGAGCATCAAAACTTTTTCCAACAGAGTAAAAAAGAAAGTCTCTCACTGTGGGGGAAAAATTTGGCAATTGCATCTCAGATAAGTATCTCATAATGAAAATTTACAGAATACTATAGAACGAGCACAAGAAGAAGACATCTGATAACCCAATTACAAATGTGCAAAAGACATGGAAAGACTTTTCACAGAGGGAGATATTCATTGGCCGAGAGACACATGAAGAAATGGTCACAATCACTGACAATAAGAGAGAAGCAAATAAAACCTACAGTGAGATACCACCTCACCCCAGTAGCAGTGGAAAACTTTAACAGGACAGCAAGCAACAAATGCTAGAGAGGATGTGGAGAGATTGGAACTCTCATACACTATTTTGGGGATTTTAATATGATAGTGCAACCATACTGGAAGGCAGTTTAGCATTTCCTAAAAAAAAGCTGAACACAGAAATTCCATATGACCCAGCTATTCTACTTCTCGGAATAGATCTCAAGAAAAATAGAACTAAGATACAAACAGAGAATTGCATACCAATATTCAAAGCGGTGATATTCACAATAGAAAGAAAATAGAAGCAGCTCAAATTTCCATCAACAAACAAATGGATTGAGAAACTGTGGTACATTCACATGATGGATTACTATGCAGCATTCAGGAGCAATGCTTTCTCAAAATATTATATAACATGGGAAAGGCTAGAAAGCATTATGCTGAGTCAATTAACTTAGTCTCATAATGATAAATGCAACAAAGGACAAAGGTCATTATTGTAACAACATAAGGATAATTGGTTAGATGTATATAAAAATTTAAAGAGGGGAAGAGGAGGGAACACAAGGAGCTAAAAAGGGGGTGAGAGGGAAATCACTGGGCCACAAAGTTTGGCAGGCAGAAAGAGGGGGTGAGAGAATTAGGAAAGATCTATTGGGGACCTGAAAAGAAGAGGTAATAGTAGGAATAGATCAGTGGTGATTAATTTTATAAAATAATATATGAAAATGATTGTATGAAACACAATGTGAATAAAGTAATGTGTGAACACAATGTACAGGAATGAAACACAATGTATATGAATTTTGTATGAAAACTAATATAAAAAATATATACTTTTTAAAAAAAGGTTATTACAAAGACAGGGGAGAAACAAAAGACAAAAACAGATGCCAGAAGAGATTTAATAAATTAAGTCTTCCAATGTACAAGCATGGGATGTCTTCATTTTTGTAGATGTCTCTTTGTCTTGTAATAGTATTTTATAATTCTCATTGTGTAAGCTTTTTATGGTGCTAATTAGGTTGGTTTCTAGATATATCATGAGTCTGAAGGTTGTTTTATTATTTTCTTGAATTCTTTTTCAGAGAAATCTTTGTTAGTGTAGGAATCCAACTAAATTTTCCCATTGATCTTGCATACTGACACTCCAACAGGTCTCTTGCTATTTGGATTTTTGAGATCTCCTTCTGTGGTTAGTTTTATTTCAATGGGTCAGATGCTGTGGAGTATATGGGAATGTTAACTCACTTTGCCAGCTTGTTTTGCATTCTATTACATGCTTTTAAAAAAGTCCAGTGTAGCATTGCATATGGAATGTGGGTTTTCACTGCCAACCTTAGGCCATATGATGAAGTAAGTCAATATTGCTGTTGATACTTACCTCCTCCCAGAGAGGACCCCATGGTGAGTGCTTAAATGGAAAATCCTCTAATAAAATAATTTGCAAGGATGTAAACAGTACCCTGTAGGTTTCCTTCCCAAACAGAATCTTGTATATATTACTTATATTAAAAGTTTTCCTAGACAGCCTAAAAGGCGGTTTTATCCACTGTTTTTCTGGATTTCACTAAGCATTTTGTTTGGTCACAATGAAGCAGTATGTGTCAGCTTAGCTTCACTCAGACATTCAACTGAGTTGATTTAGCTAATCCTTGGCTTTCACTGAGAATTGATATGGTGTGGTTATTTGAAAGAATTTTTTTTATCTTCCACACAACCTCAGCTACAAGCACTGCGTGCTACATAAGCAAATGCTAACTAAATATATATGTCTATGTGCCAAAAATTTCCTGAAATTTAATGCCACAACAAAATGTTGTCTTTTAAAATAAATCTAGAACAGAGCAGGGCAACACTGCCTGGTTCAAAATTAGGAAGGGTGTGTGCCAGGGATGTATCCTATCTCCATACCTTTTCAACCTGTATGCAGAGCAGATTATCCAATAGGCTGGGCTCTATGAGGAGAAGTGTGGCGTTAGGATTGGTGGACGATCTATTAACAATCTGCGTTATGCAGATGACATAACCCTGCTCGCTGAAACTGTGGAGGACCTCATGCACTTACTGCAGAGGGTCAAGGACTGTAGCCTTCAGTATGGACTGAGGCTCAACGTCAAGAAGACAAAGATTCTCACCACTGGACCAATCGGTAGCATAAGGATGGATGGTGAAGGGATTGAGATTGTTCAGTTTGCTCGGCTCCACGGTCAACACTCTTGGCACCAGCAGCCAGGAAATCAAAAAACGTATTGTGTTGGGAAAGTCTGCTGTTAGGGACCTCTTGAAAGTACTCAAGAGCAACGGTGTCTCTCTGGAGACTAAGGTGCACCTGATAAAGGCATGGTTTTTGCAATCACTTGTTATGCATCAGAGAGTTGGAGGGAGGGCAGAAGGAGAATTGATGCCTTTGAGCTGTGGTGGTGAAGAGTATTGAATGTACCATGGACTGCCAAGAAAACAAACAGATTCATCCTAGAGAGGGTTAAACCAGGATACTCCTTGGAGGCAAGGATTCTGGGGCTTCGTCTGACATACTTTGGACATGTTGTAGGGACAGACAGGTCTTTGGAGAGGGACATCATGCTAGGTAGAGTGGAGGGACAGCGCAGGAGGGTAAGACCCTCTATGAGGTGGACTGATTCAGTGACTGGGGTAATTGGGATGGGTGTGTCAGAGGCAATGCGATCGGCACAGGATAGAGCAGATAGAGCAGGGTTTAGGGCTGTTGTATATAGGGTCACTATGAGTCGCAAACGACTCAATGGCACATAACAACAATAACAACAACAGATACATAAACACACGTTTTATACTTTTTGTAAATCCTGATGGTTTATTTATTTTTATGATGCTGACTGAAGAAAGGAGACTGGATTCCATAAAGTGCAATGGTTGAGACTGCTAACAAAAAGGTAGTGGCTTGGATCCACCAGCTGCCCCAAGGAGACCAGTATCCTTCTCCCGTTCAGATTTGCAACCTTGGAAACTCAATGAAGGGTCATGATGAACTGAAAATGACTCAGTAACAGTGAATATAATGCTGTATACTGTGGCACTGGTATTTGAAATACCAGCAGGATGATCATCTACTGTGAACACGTTTCAGTGGAATTTCCAAACTAAGAAAGGCCTGATGATACACTTGTGAAAAACATCCAATGAAAATCTTATAAACCAGAACAAGATATTACCTGATGGAGGATGCACACCTTGGGTTAGAGAGCATTGAAAATATAAATAGCTCCAACAATGTACAAATGGTCATGAAGATGGTGCAGGATGGGGCAATGTTTTTCACTCAGATGAGTCAGAATTGATTTGACAATGGCTGATAATACCAACAGATGTCTCCTTTTAACAGACCACAGGATTTATAAAGCCATGAGCTACTTTTAACTTCTTATCTACTAATAATTTTAGAGGTGAACTTGACATCTTGTTTAAGAAATTTATTCTGATACAAATATATCCTACCTGCCAAATAGTTCCTAACTGTTCTTAACTTTTAAAAATTACATTGTCTTAACTATTTTATATCTGTGTACTGCTTCAAAAGTCATATAAGTACATGAATAAGAGAATTATTGTCTGCATCCTTTACATAATATTTATTAAATGCTATTGGGGTAAAAAACCCACCTCATAGTCTTTTTCTAAATAGATTTCAAGGTTCCACAGCACAGAATGGTTTTTTAAAAAATTTTCTATATAGTCAAACTAATAGGTGACTTTATTCAGTAAAAGACATTAAAAGAAATACTATTTACAATAGTTAAACACAAATCAAGATAGTTGGGAGTGAACTTAACTAGAGACAAAAGACTTAAACAAAGAAAATTATAGAACATTTCTGAGAGACACAATAAAAGACCTAAATGAATGAAAAAAATTCCTTGTTCATGGATGTTTGTTGTTGTTATGTGCCATCGAGTCACTTATAACTCACAGCCCTAAACCCTGCTTTATCCTGTGCCAACATCACTGTTTCTGCCACACTAACTTCCATTATCTCAATCACTGAATTGATCCATATCTCATTGAGGGTCTTCCTCTCCTGTGTTGTCCCTCTACTCTCCCAAATATCACATCCCTCTCCGAGGACTGGTCCCTCCTTGCAACATGCCCAAAGCATGTCAGACGAAGCTTCAGAATGCTTGACTCCAAGAAGCAGCCTGATTTTACTCTCTCCAGGACACGCTGTTTGTTCTCCTAGCGTCCATGGTATGTTCATGGATTGGAGGATTAAACATTGTGAAAATGATAATCTTAACAAAAGCAATTTACTTGTTCAACACAATCCCAATCTAGATACCAAATTCATTTTTTAAAGTAGATCAAAAGGGAAATTGTCAAGTTTATTAAGAGAGACAAGAGACCCTGAATAAGCAAACCACTTCTGAAAAACAAAAATAATGTGAGAGACATACCACTCCCTGACTTCAATCCTACTACACAACAGTAGTAACCAAAACAGCATGGTACTAGTACAATGACAGGCACATAGACCAATGGAACAGAATTGAAAACC
>NW_006399770.1:8620467-8632332 GCF_000299155.1 Elephantulus edwardii
TCCATAAGGACAAACACTGTGTAAGACCATTATTTTAGAATGAGTATGAATATCCAAGGGGAGAGGGGACGTAGAGAGGTGAAGATGGGAGGGGGTGAAGTGGTGATGGTGGTTAACCACAGGATCACACAATTTTTTGGGTGGAGGGACGGGTCGATAAAGGACATGAGAAAGATCTGGAATGAAAAACAATGTATGTGAACTTTAAAAGTAAACAGCATAAATAATAAAAACTTTATTTAAAAAATAAATTACTTTGTTGATTGAAAGATGTCTTCTAAAAGAAGATATATCTAAAACATTTTTTACAATGAACTTGAAAAAAAAGAATAGAAGAAATATCAGCTTGAGTATTTCTGCCACTTCCTAATTGCTCCATAAGTTAACTAGTGCTTCTTCCTACGTTAAAGGAAATGGACACTCAAGATCAACATACTACTGTGTATTGCAAAGGACTTTAAATGTCCCACCTCGCTCATTTCAAAGATTGGGAAAGCTAGACCCTCAGAGTTTCTGTCAAATATTGAAGGTAATACGTCGAGTCATACTGATATAAAGCTTAGAATTAAGATCTCCTGCTTCTCTGTCCTGCAGTCTGAGGCCAATCCATTTATTCTCTATCTGCACCCATGTAATGAGAGTGATCTGCATTATTTCTAAGGCAAAATCTATTATAGCATTACCCTAATCAGGACCTCAATTCACAAAACCCCTAATGTCCTAGTTATCTAGTGCTGTTCTAAGAAACAAAGGAGTGACTTTAATAGATAATTAATTTACTTCTTTAAAATTTAGGAAGCTTGAAGGCCAGATGCAGGCTGCTAACTCTAGGAGAAAGCCAGTTTTCTCCCTGTCCATCATGGAGGAAAGGCCTTCTTTAGTGATTGTCCTTAAAGGTTGTTATTATCCTTGTTGTTGTTATGTGCTGTCAAGTTGACTACGGCTCATAGAGAAACTATGTACAATATCCCTAAATCCTGCTCTATCTTGTGTCAATCTCAATGTCTCCGACACACCCAACCTCATTACTCCAGAGTCTTCCTCTCCTGCAATGTCTATGGACCCCACCCCCGCCCCTAGTATGATGTCCCTCTCCAAAGACTGGTACCTCCTTGCCACATGTCCAAAGTATGTCAGATGAAGCTTCAGAATTTTTGCCTCCAAGGAGCAGCCTGGTTTCACCCTCCCCAGGACAAACTTGTTTGTTCTTTTAGCAGTCCATGATATATTCAATATTCTTCTCCAACACTACAGCTCAAAGGCATCAATTCTCCTTCTGTCATCCCTAGTTATTGTCCAGCTCTCTGACGCAGAGCAAGTGATTGCAAAGACCATGGCCTATATCAGGCACATCTTAGTCTCCAGACTGACATAGTTGCTCTTCAGAACTTTGGAGAGGTCTCTGACAGCAGACTTCCCCAATGCAAAACTCTTAATTTACCAACTGCTGATGCCAAGAGTGTTGATTGTGGAGCCAAGCAAACTAAAGCTGTTAACAAAGAAGGAGGAACAGTTGTGAGCAGACACTAGTGACTGGAACAATGTGAAAACCGTGGACGTAGGGAAATTAGATATTGTTAAGGAGTAAATGGAACACAGAAATATTGACATACTTGGTATTGGCAAGAGGAAATGGACTGGCATGGGGCATTTTGAGTCAGACATCCATATGCTCTACTATGCTAGAGATGAAAAGGTGAGGAAAAATGAGGTTGCTTCCACAGTTAAAAAAGTAATTTCTAGATCCATCTTGAAATACAATATTGTGAGTGACAGGATAATATCCATACACATACAAGTAAGTCCAGTGAATACCACTATCATTCAGGTATATACACCAACAACCAGAGCCAAAGAAGAGGAAACAGAAGATTTCTTCCCACTTTTACAGTCAAACATGCAATCAAGATGCATTAATAATAATGGGTGACTGGAATGTAAAATTTGGGAACAGAAAAGAAGGATCAGTAGTTGGAAAACATAGACTTGGCGATAGAAATGAAGCTGGAGATAGAATGACAGATTTTTGCACAATCAACAATTTATTCATTGCAAATATATTTTGTAAGAAACATCAAGGCTGGCTATACACATGAATTTCACTTGTTGCTATGCATGGGAATCAGACCGATTACATCCTTAAAGGTAGTAGTATACATACATAAGCACATATAAGAGATAGTTCACACCCTAAAGTGAAGTATGCAATTCATCTTCACATTACAGGTTAGGGCTGTTTGAGGATCCTTTTAAAACTACTTAATTTATGAGACCATGGAGGGATCATTACATAGTTTTCACCTTCCATAAATAATTGTTGGGTGCCATCAGGTCTAGCATGACTCATAGTGACCCTATGATCAAAAAATCTGAACCCTGTTGTATCCTCAGACTTCCTGACACACAAGAGCCCACTGCAGCAGCCATCATGTTAATTCACCTGGTTGAGGGTCTCTTTCGTTGACCCACCACCCTTCTCAGCACCATGTGCTTCTCCAAAGAACAGCACCTCCTAGCAACACATCCAAAGTATGTGAGGGGAAGCCTCATCATTCTTGTCTCTGGCTGTACCCTCTCCAAGATGTATTCATTTGACCTTCTGGCTGTCCATGAGATGTTCAGGGCTCTTCTCCAACACCACAGCTCAAAGACATCAATTCTTCTTCTGTTATCGTTATTTACTGTACAGCTTTCAGATTCATGGCAAGTACTTGGAAAGACTATGGCCTGAACCAGATGCACCTTAGTTCTCAAACTGACATCATTACTCCTTAATAATATGGAGAGGTCCCTAACTGCATATTTTCCTAGTGCAATGTGTCTCCTCATTTTCTGTTTGTACCAAAGGTGTTAATTGTGATTCAAGCAAGATGAAGTAGTTGACAATTTCAATCTCCTCTTCATCTATCATGATGCTGCCTCAGTCAAGTGATAAGAATCTGTCGTCTTGATATTGAGATGAAGTCCATACTAAAGGCTGCATTCCTTGATCTTCTACAAGTGCTTCAAGTCGTCCTGACTTTAAGCAAGTAAGACTGTGTCATCTGCATAACACACGGTATTAATGAGTCTCCCTCCAGTTCTGATGACACACACCTTTTTTTGATTAGAGTAGTTGGATTCTGGAAAGTAAGTGGTTTTTGGTATTTTGGTAATTTTTTATTTATTTTAAAATAATCTAATTGGGCATCTTTTATGTTGTTAACAATCACGTGTCAGGTGATTGGTCATTTCGGATTTTGTTAACAATTGGATTTGGGCTGAAAGCCCCTTGTTTAAGCAATCAGGACTTGGTGGGCAAGCCTTTGTATTCAAAAGCCTGATGGGTCCTGCCTGGGAGTGAGTCTCCAGGTTGGAGCAGTTGGATTTTGACTCTCCTTTTCCAAGAAATTATTGCAATAGAAAGAATAACTAAAATGGACCAGAAACACTATTTTGCTTTTGAGGCATAATATTTGATAGTGGCACAAATCAGAGAAATGGTTTGCTAATGGGTATCTTCATTCCATACTATAATTTTGTCAAAAGTTATCACTTGCCAATTTTTCTGATGGCTCAAATGATAAATATATGACAAATGTCAAGGAAATTGCTAAAATTGAATTGTTGCAGTTGTTTGCGGTCAAGTAGGAACGGACTCATAATTGAGCCTCTAGTAGATTTTCAGAAGCTATAAATTGCATGAGAGGGGATTTCCCATCTTTTTCACCCATATCAGCTGCTAGATTAAAACTTCCCATTCTGGGTTGGAAGCGTAACTCCTTACCCTCTGGCCACCAGCGCTTCCTAGATTTTGTCAAATCTAAATCAAACCTATTACAGTGCACTTCCATTGATAGTGGGAGAGTATAACTGCTCCATAGTATTTCCAAAGCTGCCGTTTTTATAGACATAGACTGTCACATCTTTCTCCCCTGGAGCAATTGGTAAGTTTGAACTGCTGACCTTCAGGATTTTGGCAGAACATCTGCCACTGTTCCTCCATGGCTCCTACATTGCTGTGTTGTTGTTGTTTTTAAGTGCTGTTGAGTCGAATATGATTCAAAGTAACCCTATGAACAACAGATCTGAACCCTGTCCTATCCTGTGCCATCCTTATTATCTCTGATACACTTGAGCCCATTGCTATAGTCACTACATAAGTCCATCTCATTCAAAGTCTTCTGATTTCCCACCAGTCCAAGCATGGTATCTCTTTCCAAAAATAGCCTCTCCTGGCAGTATGCAAAATGTATGTGCAACAAAGCTTCACCATTCTTGCTTCTAAGCACACTGGCTAAACTTTTTTCCAAGACATACGCTTTTTTGGTAGCCCATAGGAAACACAGTACTCTTCTCCAACACTACAATCCCAAAGCATCAAATCTTCTATCATACTTATTCATTCAGCTCTCAGATGCATAACAATTTATGAAAAAGACCATGCCTGAATCAGATGCACCTTAGTCTTTAATCTGATATCATCTTTCTTCAGTAATGGAGAGAGGTTCTGGATAGCACACTTCCCCAGTGTAATACATCTCCTAGCCCCATCACTGCTCCTTGATTTATTCACAATCAAAGGTGTCAACAGTAGATACAAAAAAGATAAAATAAATTATATCTTCTTAATAATTTACATTTTCTCCATCTATTATAATGTTAAAAGAAGATGGAAAGAATATATTGAGTCACTGCATCAAAAGGAATTGGCAGACACAGAAGAATTTAATGAAATAACATCTGAGCAAGAGCCTATGGTGATGAAGGAAAAAGTTCAAGCTGCTTTGAAAGAAATAGCAAAAAATAAGGCCCCAGGAATAGATGGTATACCAATTGACATATTTCAGCTAACGATGCTGCCCTGGATGTGCTCACCAAGTTGGGCCAAGAAATCTGGAGAACAAGCACTTGGCCTACTGACTGGAAGAGAGCTATATTTGTTCCCATTCCAAAGAGGGGTGACCCAACAGAGTATGGAAATTACAGAACAATCTCATTGATTTCACATGCAAGCAAGATTCTGCTTAAGATTATCCAAAAATGACTGGAACAGCACTTCAGCAGAGAACTGCCAGAAGTCCAGGCTGGGTTTAGAAGGGGTCATGGTACTAGGGATACTGTAGATGATGTTAGATGGATCTTAGCTGAAAGCAGAGAATACCAGAGGAATGTCTATGTTTCATTGATTATGCAAAAGTGTTTGACTGTGTGGATCATAAAAAACTGTGGCTTACTCTGAGAAGAATGGGAATCCCAGAACACTTGATCATGCTAATGCGAAACCTATACTTAGACCAAGAGGCAGTCATCAGAACAGAGCAAGGAAACACTGTATGGTTCAAAATTGGGAAAGATGTATGCCAGGGATGTGTTCTATTTCCTTACCTTTTCAACCTGTATGCATAACAGACTATCCGAGAGGCTGGACTCTATGAGGAGAATAAGTGTGGTGTCAGGATTGGTGGAAGAACTATTAACAATCTGTGTTATGCAGATGACACAACCCTGCTTGCTGAAACTGAGAAGGACCTGAAATGCAGCCTTCAGTATGGATTGAGGCTCACTGTCAAGAAGACAAAGATTCTCACCCCTGGACCAATTGGCAGCATCAGGATGGATGGTGAAGAGATTGAGATTGCAAAAAACTTATTGCTATGGGAATGTCTTAGGGACCTCTCCAGGGTACTGAAGAGCAATGGTGTCACTCTGGAGACTAAAGTGCATCTGATAGAGACTATGGTCTTTGCAATCAATTGTTACATATCAGAGTTGGACAATTACTAGAAAGGATATAAGGAGAATTGATGCCTTTGAGCTGTGGTGTTGGAGAAGAGTATTGAATGTACTATGGACTGCCAAGAAAACAAACAGATTCACCCTGGAGAGGCTTAAAACAGGCCGCTCCTTGGAGGCAAGGATTCTGGGGCTTCGTCTAACATACTTTGGACATGTTGTAAGGAGGGACGGTTCCTTGGAGAGATCATGCTTGGAAGGGCAGAGGGATGGAGCAAGAGGGGAAGACCCTCTATGAGGTGAATTGATTCAGTGACTGGGGTAATCGGGATGGGTGTGTCAGAGGCAGTGCGATTGACGCAGGATAGAGTAGGGTTTAGGGCTGGATAGAGCAGGGTTTAGGGCTGTTGTACGTAGGGTCACTATGAATTGCAAGTAACTCGACAGCACATAACAACAATAACAATGATTACAATGTTGCTTTAAGTAGTGAATATTTTTTGCCGCCTTTTTTATATTATATTTTTTCTTATTTTATACTGATTTATTTACAAAGTTCTTATATATTGTTTTTATACCGGATCTTTCCTATTTCCTTCATGCCTCCCTCCTTCCACTCACCAAATTATGCAACGCTATGATGAACGCCTCCCTGTTCCCTGCATCCTCAACCCTCTGCTTGCTCCTCTCCTTGGATCCTCATACTCAGTCTACAACAGTGGTCGTATACAATATTAGTCCTAATGGAACTGAGTTAGTTCAATTAGCATAATGCTTTCCAGTCCCTCCCAAATTAGGTAATGACTTCTAAATCATGGTTTCTGCGTGCTGCTTAGTATTCCACCATGGACCATTATTTCTAAATCTATTTTATGGTGGTTGGACATTTGTGCTGTTTCCATGTTCTTGCAATGGTGAATAATGGTGCTGTGAACTTTGGTGTACAAGTCTCTGTTTGAGCCTCAATTCTCATTATCTCGGGGTATAATCCAACCAGTGGAATAGCTGGGTCATAGGGAATTTCTATGTTCAACTTTCTGAGGAAGCAGTTTGGTACTGAGTGGCTGTACGATTTAACAATCCCACCAACGATGTATAAGAGTTCCTATCTCACCATGTCCTCTCCAACATTTATATTCTTGATGCTAAGTATTCAGTAATCGAGGTTGTGTCATATACATAATGCAGGCTGTTAATGAGTCTTCCTCCTGATACCACATTCTTCTTCATTGAGTCTAGTTTCTTGAATCATTTGCTCAGCATATATATTGAATATGTATGGAAAGGATGTGATCTTGATACATACCTTTCCTGATATTAAACCCTACAGGGTTCCTTTACTCTGTTTGCACAACAGCTTCTTCTTCTAAATATAGGTTCCATGTGACCACAATGAAATATGCTGGGATTCTCTTTCTTCTAGTGCGGTATTGTGCCTGGGAATCTTTTGTAGCTAATTCTATAGCACTGTGGACTTTCAGGGAATGCTAAGAAGATAGTGCTTTCTCAGAGAAGATTACGTCTAATGCTATCTTCACCAACAAATGCACCAACTAAAACCATGTCATACATTTCCAGCAGTCCATCAGCAAGTTTAGTAATCTGCCTTGGATAGATGGAAAAGAATACTTCCCATTTAGGTCAGTGTATAATGCGATTGTTACATTTTAAATCACAGTACAACGCCTAATGCCTTGAGTAGTAATATAGTTCTTTCAGGTTTATCATCTCTCTTGAAGGCTAGGTGTTTAGTACAATGTCTAGCATTAAATTCCAGACAGAAGAATAGGTCTTAGTAACCTCAACACTTATGAAATAACTTTTCCATCAGCTTTTTTCATAATGGCATTAACAGGAAAAGACAATTTCTCTCATTGTGTTCCTTGGCAGACATTCTAGCACTCTATATCTCTATCAGTGTTTTCATAATGTGCTCTTGGCACACTTACTTTAGTATCATTGGTTTAAGAGCACTGTCGTTTTTATCCTTGTCATCAAATGTGATATTCAGAGCACTTAAGATGTGCTGTAAGCAGGGATAAACTAATTTATACGGAGAATACAGTGGCAGAGTATGTATGATCATCAACCTTTGAAATGAACTTTTGGGAAATTATCTTGGCACTTTCTCTGCCTATTCTAGATTTGTTGTTGTTGTTACTACTGTGGTGGTCGTTATTTTTGTTTCTGATTGATAATTAATGTACCAGAAAATACTCAAATGCTCCTTTTATATTCACTCTGCTTATATGAAAGTAGTCTTTTTAGGTTCACATCTTAACATAAAGGAGGAGAATGCCTCTGTCTCTCTGGTTCTGATAAGTGCGATGTCTCCACTCTATTCTTGTGCCGAATCTGAGAAGTTAGCAAACACTAAACACTAAAAGCTCTATGACCTCTCTTATCAGAAGTAGAGTGTTGAAAGAATTTTTTAAAGTGCTCACCAACCACTCTCCAGTTTGGATAAAGGATGTTAGCAAGATACACGGGTAAGCAGAGATGCAATCTGGACATGCAGGCTGACCCTACTTGGTAGATGTTGGCTGAGCACTGAACCTGGCCAGGCTGAAACCTGTTCCTAAGTGAGTGTGGCATGTGGAAACCAGGACAGATGGTCGGGTCAGTAATAAGGAACTTGTTTGTTGTTGCGATTGGAGGCCATTTCTCCTGCCAGCATGACTCCGCAGATTTAGCCTGGCATTGGTGACCAAGGGGAGACAAACAATGTTGTTCAACAAGCATTCTGAAGGAAAGCATATGGCCAGGCATAAAGCTCTAGAGAATACCAGGATGTGTTGTGTTATGCTACGCTGTGGTAGTATTGCTCCCAAGCAGTAGGGGGCACGGTGAGTTCATCCAGTTAGAAGTATAAATAGAAGGGACTGGAGACAGCAGGAAATCGAGTGATGAACTTGTGAACTGGCCAGCAACTGTGTAGTGTGGTGTGCTACATCTAAGATTATGTGCTTAATAAGACTGCATTCGTTTAATTCTTTTGCATTTTGCTCCCAGTAAATAATCATTTAGGCAGGGTTCTAGAGTGACAAAGTGTTGAAAATTTTTGTTGATTTTGAAAAAAAATAGATTAATAAGAGAGAAGAATTAATGATGCTAGGGAAGAAGCTTTGTTAATTGGGAGTCTCTGGAGGAGTCACTCAAGTTGATGCCTGCTAATTAAGAAAATGCATTTTCCAGACTTTCAGAGTGCCAACAGCTCTTCTGACTTTATGACTGTTCATGGGTTACAACGCTGCAGCAGTGACCAGCCTTTGCTGATTCTTAACATATGGCTGATGTGATTAGACATATTTGACTCTCATAACAAAGGTTTATGTAGAATATGCTAACATTTCATCCTAGATTCAAAACCAGTAAGATCTGTCTTTACCATTTTCTTTGTAATGAAGTTTGAACCTTTTGAAAAAACGAAAACTGAGCTGCAGAATTCTTCCTATTTCTGCTTATGGATTTGAACATCATGGATTCTATTGAAAGTGGAAAACAATTTCCTGGAGTAGCTCCACATTAAAAATCCAGGGATTTTGTTGAATCTTGTTCTGATCTATGCCAGGTTTGGACATACACTGATAAACAACTGCTCAAAATCAAGGTGTTCAATCCCTTCCCTTCATTTCTGATGCTGTAGTAGGAGCTTCCCTAGGTATAGATCAAGTGATTGAAATGTTTAGAAAAATACAGAGTGCTTTTTGTTCTTCAGAGAATTGCCAGAAAAATACAATTTCTTCTCAAAAGGATCTGCAAAAGAGGAATCTCTTAAGTGGTGGTCACACGATTTTAATCACTTGCTGAAACCCGTAATTTTTTCCAACACAAAGCATGTACCCCAAGGTGAGCTACAGACTTTAGTTTTTCTGTAAATATTATACTTCTCTTAAAAAAACTTTTCCACGTAATCATCTTTTTCTAAAGACACTAATAATAATCACAATTTTCAGATATTAAACAGAACAATAAATAGCACTAAACTCAAAGGTTAGTTTCACCTATTTATCCAAGTTTTCTTAAACTTCCCTATATACTCATTATTTTACTACATTATAAGATAGTTCTATCTTAAAAAAAATATTTTTAAAACTTTCACTAATAACAGATTGAATGCAAAAGAAGAGATTGAAAATAATCCTAACAATCCAGTTGCAAAAGGATTTTATAGGATGTATCTTAATTTCAGAGGCATCAAAAATAATGTTGGGAAAGGACTGATAAGACTGGGGAAGAGGGAATCTAAACTTGTTCTGTAAGTGTGGGATCTTGCCTATCAACTTAGTTATTATGAAAGAATGAGAAAAGAAATTGGAAAACAGTGAAATTACTTTAGTTCTAAAATAAGTGTTGTGCTGTGCTGTTCTTTTCCCTCCCCATAGCATCTTCTGTTCTCTTCACCTCAAGACAAGTGAATCTTTTGAGTATAAATGACCTAAGAGAGCGGTGAGTTGTTTTTGTTTGATTGGTTTTTACATTACTATATCGCTAGTGCCTAGGAATTCACGTGTCTGTCAGTTTGTTGTATTCCAGTGGTTTAATTGCTTCTATGATGCTGGAAGCAACTACCACTGATATTTTGAATACCATCAGTGTAAAAATTTCCACCGAACTTACAGACTGAGGAGGAAAGGCTTGTAAGTCTCCTTTTAAGATCTTTGTTTTTATTGTTGTGCTTTCAAGTCAGAACTGACCTCTAGTTGACTCTCCTCCTATGTTTTCAGAGGCAGTAAAATGCACTATGCTTGCGAAGAGTATTGAATGAACTGTCAGGAAAACAAACAGGTTCATCCTAGAGAGGGTGAAACCAGGCTGCTCCTTGGAGACAAGGATTCTGAGGCTTCATCTGACATACTTTTGTCACGCTGCAAGGAGGGACCAGTTCTTGGTGAGGGACATCATATTAGAATGGTAGAGGGACAAATAAAGAGAGGAAGACAGACAATTGATGAGATAGATTGATTCAATGACTGGGGTAATGAGGGTAGGTGTGTCAGAGTCAGTAAAGTTGGCACAAGATAGAGCAGCGTTCAGAGCTGTTATACATAGGTTCACTGCAAGTCACAAGCGACTCGATGACACATAACAACAAAGTGCATAGGAGGAGTTTGCCTATCTTTCCATCTTTCTCTCATATTCAGAAAAAAATATGGCATCAGGATTGGAAAAAGATTCATCAACAATCTGTATTACACAGATGACATATCTTATTTGCTGAAACTGAGGAGTACTTAAAGATTTTGCTGCAGAAGGTGATGGACTGCAGACTTCAAAATGGATTGTAGCTCAAAATCAAGAAGACAAATATTCTCACCACTGAGTCAACTTGCAGTACCATAAAAGATGGAAAAGAGATTGAGATTATTAATAATTTCAGTTTGCTCAAGTCCAAAATCAGCATTCTTGGTACCAGCACTCAGGAAATCAAAAGGTGAATTATACTGGGAAAATCTGCTACAGGAACCTCTCCAGAGTGCTAAAGAGCAATGATGTCAGCCTAGAGACTAAAGTGCACCTGATCCAGGCCATGGTCTTCATAATTACTTGGTATACATCAGAGAGCTTAAAAATGACTAAGAGTCACAGAAGGATCAATGAGTTGTTCTTTAGAAAAGCAATGAACATACCATGGACTGCAAGACAATGAATAGAGAGTGAAACCAAGTTGCTCTTTGAAGGCAAAGATTTTGAAGCTCTGTCTCATATACTTTGGGTATGTTGTCAAGTAGAAGCAGTCCTTGAAGAAGGACATCATGCTTGGAAGGGTAGAGAGACAGTGCAGGAGAGGAAGACCCCAGAAAAGATGGATTCACGAAGTAACTGGGATAATGAGGGTAGGTGTGTCACAGAGATTGGCTCAGGACAGGGCAGGGTTCAGAATTATTGTGCATAAGGTCATTATGAATTGCAGACCAGGCGACTTCATGGGACATAATATCAATAACAAGGAAAAAAAATAAAAATTAAAAATTTGTGTTCAGAAAATCTTGTTTAATATATTGATATCGTCAAAGCTTTTCTTCTGCATATATATATTTGTTGTTGTTGTTATGTGCCGTCGAGTCGTTTTCGACTCATAGCGACCCTATGCACAACAGCCCTAAACCTTGCTCTGTCCTGTGCCAAACGCACTGCCTCCGACACACC
>NW_006399770.1:8634729-8649961 GCF_000299155.1 Elephantulus edwardii
TGCATTCCAGTCACCCATTATTATCAATGCATCTTGATTGCATGTTCGATCTATCTCTGACTGTAAAAGTTGGTAGAAATCATCTATTTCTTCTTCTTTGGCTGTGGTTGTTGGTGCATATATCTGAATGATAGTGGTATTCACTGGGCTTCCTTGTAAGCGTACGGATATAATCCTGTCATATGAATTATATTTAAGTATCATTTGATATGTGTTTACTAAAGGGAGCTATATTTATTATATTAAGCATACTTGGCACAGGTATTGTTTTAAATTAATATAAAAATTTTATGAATGACTTTGTTAGAAGTGAGGTGTTTTAACATCAGGCTTATTCACATTTAAATGTCTTAGGGTTTAAAGTGTGAGATGGAGAATTTTGGCCAAATTATTGAAACTGCAAGGAAGCTCTGATGGCCTGTAAAGGAGTTGCACTTCTCAACAATGAATGAATGGAATCCCAAAATCTCTGTAGATGTTCATTGAAATGAAAAATATACAACCTAAATTAAAAAAAAAGGAGTTGCACTTCTAACCTAAAGATACTCAGTCCAAGTCCACCAGTTGCTCCCTGAAAAAAAAAGCTGGGCAAATTATTCTAACTGCAAGATGAATAAACTCAGAAAAGTGAGTTGATGACCAATGTTACTAAGACATCCCAATATCTCATTTACATATGGAAAGAAACTGGAGGGATGAGTCAATCTAGTCAAATAGGAATTTTAATAAGCTGTAGTTGTGTACTGTCAAGTCGGAAATTATCCAGAGCTGTAAACCCTCTTGTGGGTTTTCAGAGGCAGTTAATTACATGGGAGGAGATTGCCTATCCTTCTACCAGGAAACAGCTGGAGGATTCAAACCGTGTATCTTTGGGATTGCAGCATACCATCTTTCCACTAGGCCACCAGAGCTCCCTAATAAGCTTTATGGGGGAGGAGAGGAGGAAGCTGTGTATGGGGAAAAAAAGGAGTAGGAATTTTCGTTTTACTTGGTAACTGTACCAATTAAGTAGACTCTCTCACTGCTACCTAGTGATGGGATGTCAACCTCTATAAAAAAGTAGAAATCATTTTACTGTGTTCTCTATCAGGATATTCTTAGAACTTAAGTTTTTGAAGCACTTACGGACTTAAAAATAAGACTTTTTGAGCATCACAAGGTTTAATCATACTATTTTGCTAGGTAACTCAACCACCTCACACTTTTAGTTTCTAAAATGACTCAAATTTTAATATGTGAAGCACTCTGAAAATGACCTCACAACCTACCTTTTAATGTTTATTTCTTGTACACTGTCTTTTAAATCATACTATGTCAGAAATTAGGCTACTTATATTTGTTATCAGGAAGAGCTGCCCATGAACAAATGTTGATCAATTGTGCTCTACCACTTCGTCTTGAGTAGATTCTGACTTGTTCTAAGTCCACATGTTTCCAAGTAGTTCTGTTATCTATAGGTTCTCAATGGTTATTATCTTTCACACATGTGCACCAAAGCTTTTCTTCTGAGATACCTGTGGGTCAACTTGAACTTCCAATCTTTTGCATAGCAGCCATGTGCTTAACTGTGGGCACCGTTCAAGCACATGAACATTCTTTCTCCCCTCATTATAAAAATTACAACTTTAGTGCAATTCCAGAGCCTGATTTTGACTTTGAGATCCTGAAAAAAATATCCTTAAAAAATAACTTTACTAGGAGCTCTCATGGCCTACCCAGTGGGTAGGGAATGGCACTTCCAATCCAAAGATGAGAGTTTTGAATTAATTCTATCTGTTCTGTAGGAGAAAGATGAGTAATCTCCTTTCATGCAATTTATAGCCTCTGGAAACCCTCTGGACAGTCTGCTATGAGTCAGTTCTAACTCAAAAGTAATGAGTTGAGTGAGGATCTTTATGCAAGTAACTTGTTCAATCCAATGTTTTACCAATGAGTGTGTCTCCTTAATAGAGACACACAGCAAATTTTTTTTTATGCTTAACATGAAAATAGCAGGAAAAATCTTCTACATGCTAGCAACCAACTGGAACTCTATTAACTGCTAGATGATGTAAACTAAACTATATGTTCCAGATATAATGGGAATGAATACACTCAATAAAGGAGGTAAAAGCTCAGTCTCCAAACAGAAAGAAGTAGATGTTATCCAATCATTCTGCATGAAAAGTTAATTTTGATATTTCCATTTTATTAGCAATATATTACTGCTTTGGTGGCCTTCAACTAAGGGAATGCAACATTCATAGTCTGCATTTTTGGCTTTGTAGATTTTCTTTCCCCCAAAGGCCACAGGATCCTTTTTATTCTGCAACTTCTGCTACATTAACTGTTTTCATGTCTATCACAAATAGATTAAAAACAACATAAAGCAGCTCCAAAGAATGACAGGATCCTGGGAATTTTTTCTTCCAATTGTTATGATTACTTCTTTCTACATAGGTCATTTGAGTCATAGTAAAGCGTGGACTATCTGGAGTCACATGCTGTGAATTGTGGCTTTAGTAGCTCTGAAAGCAGAAGACTTAGGTCCATCACTATAAGCAGTAAGAAAGAGTGGCAACTGGATTTGTTTTTTTAAATTGCAAATCAAACTCATTTCATCACTATAAGCAGTAAGAAAGAGTGGGAACTGGAATTTTTTTTTTCATTGTAAATCAAACTCATTCATCTTATAAAAGAGTCAAAATTATAGTCCCTGGTACTCTCACAAAATTTAATGTACAAAAAATGTGCACCTTTCAACGTTGTGGTCAAGACTGGATGATGCTGCAAGGAGGATGATTATGCAGAAAGATGTTAGGATGGCACCGGGCGGTGGTGGTAGTGGGGGGCAAGTGTGCCTGGTTAATAGGAGAAGATGTCAAAAAAAATGAAGCATAATAATAGTGCAATTTATCCTTGCTAAACGTACTACAGTGTGCTATAATTAAATATGAAAACCTAAATTTATCTCTATGTTTGGTTGTCATTAATTTAACAGGGAGTGCACATGTTCTAATCTAATGGCTGATTTTTTTTTCTCCATGTGCAGCATATTAAAATGTATATTAGCCTCAAGGTGCATAAACACAAAATAATAGACCAAAGGTTTTGGCCTGTGGAGAGAAAAATCCATGCTCAAAGGCCGTCAAGTAGCTGTGATGCAGGGGAGACACTCACTTAGCCTCATTAAGCCAAAGCTCTCTTTTGCTTGTCTTTTGTTCTGCATGACAGCAGCCTCTTTGTTGTATAATAATTCATTCCAAGTTCGTTCCAAGCTACCGAAACTGGTGAACTGTGGCCATTTTAATGAGAAGTATTGGTGGTATGCATAATCTGGAAGCCACGTGGGCCAGACAATCACAGAGCACTGCAGCCAGCAAAATGAGATATTGTCGAAATCACAAATTTGTCAAGTTGTTTTTGGACAGGGTATTATAATAAGCACTAAAATATGCATCCTATTACTCTGCATCTGCCAGTCAAAGATCACTGTAATGAATGCGTGCTGCAGGGTATAACCAGGCCGTTTTCCTAAGTAAAACAAACCACAGAGTACAGAAAAGAATTATGTGGATGTGTGGGCTCTTTTTTTTTTTAATCCTCTGCTCCAGGAGTCAGGTTCGCCTGGCACAGTGTCCACTGCGAGCAGGCAGTGAACACAGAGGGACCGCTGGTGCCAGGGAGTTAACGTGAATACATTGCTTTTTTAATAGGTGTGCTTAACAACTGAGAATACAAAATCTCAAACTCAAGGCTTAAATTGAGTCTAATGAAGAATTCCTAGGAGAGGAAAGGAAAAAAGAAAGAGAGAAAAATCTTTCCCAACGATCCTGAGCCATCTTTTTTATCCTTTCCTTCTTCAAATGGCTTAGCATTTGGGATGAAATTATTTCTCTCTCTTTTCATTTGTATGGTTTTGCTGTTTTATTTGTTAATGAGTTTGCTTCTAAGATGAAACTGAAAATTTGCAAAGAGTGAGTAGAATTCTACTCTCGCTTTGTATACTTTATTGTATAAGGATATAAACACGGAGATGACAAGTAAGGGCAATCTTTCCACTGGTCTGTTAAAATGGAATTCATGAATATGTAATTTTTTATCTAAATTAAAACTTTGGGGAATGAAAGGGAGAACCCTGTTAGTAATAATAATAAATTGTCATTGCCTATAGCTAATTCGTCAAATGGGTTTTCAGAAGCCATCAGTCACATAGGAAGAGAACCTTTCTCTCACAGAGCAGCTTGTGGATTTGAACTACTCACCCAAGAGTTGGCAGCAAAACTCCCTACCCTCTAGACCACCAGAGCTTCCTATTATAAGAGTAATAAAACAGGACTGTAAAAGGCAAATTGGCTTATATTATAACCCTGACCATAAAATCATACACTGGCAAATGAAAAGGAAGTTCACCATCACCAAAGGAAGTCTATTGCTGTTGTTGTTGTTGTGTACCATCAAGTCAGAACCAGCCCATAGCTGATCAACCAGTTTTTAGAGGCAGTAATCACACAGGCAGAAACTGCCCATCCTTCTCCCACAGAGCAGCTGGCAGATTTGAACCACATGCCTTTTGTATTGCAGCACAGATTCTTACCACTAGGCCACCAGAGTCTAGTAGATTTTATTTTAGACAGTCGATATTTATGAGTTGTATTATGATCAACAGATAATATGAGTAATTGTGGTATATAAAATTATGGACATTATGCTTGTTGTTTACCATCATTTCAGAGCCAACCCATAGCTGACTCTACAGTAGATTTTCAGAGGCAGGAAAACAAATGGGAGAAGATTGCTCATCCTTCTCCCATGAAGCAGCTGGTGGCCTCAAACTATGGGTTTGCAGTGCAACTTCTTGCCACTAGGCCACCGGAGCTCCCTATGGACACTACAATGCTAATTAAAATGGTTAAGACATGAAGTACAATGACTCAAGTAAGTGGTATACACACAATAAGTACAATTTGGGTGCTCTTTTAGGTCACAAGAGAAGTGTTATATCTGGTGAGGGAAAATGAACAAAGCTATGGAAGCAGTGATGGAAGTACCTTGACTAATTACTATAATTCCAAAAGGCAAGATAGTAGAGACAAAGGAACTGCCATTGATGAGCCAAGATACTGAGGTAGTCATAAGAAGGAGCAGGGCACACTGGGGCCACCATCCTCGAAGATGGCATACGTTCAAAGGAATAATAGAAGTTAGGTTGGCAAAATGAGTTTTAGTGAGATAATAAAAGTCCTCGAATTCCAGATAAAAGAATTTCTTAGATCTATCAATCATGTAGTATCATTGGAGACTGAACAGCAAAGTAAAAAAAATAAACGTTTGCAAGAGTAAACTAACAGTGATATGTTAGAGGGTCAGAGCATGAGGAGCTAGGAGAGGAGAATGTTTGATATCAGGTAGGAGAGAGGTAATTGAAGACTTAAAAATAGCACACTGAGGGGAGCTCTGGTGGCCTAGTGGTAAGGAGCTGCAACTACAATCCCAGAGGCGCACAGTTCGAATCCACCAGATGCTCTGCCGGGGAAGGAGGGACAATCTCCTCTTGTACCAGTCAGATCTGATTTGACGGTACACTCACACAAAAATAATAAAATAAAAATCAAAAAAAATAGCACACTGGTATTTGAAGAGCATAAAGATGAAATTGCCTGAAGCATTCCTATTTTTTTTTCTTAAAATATTTCCACAGTATAACTCCGATAAGGTGTCCTTGGATGGCATAAATGGTTAATGCACTAGTTGATAACTAAAAGTTTGAGTTCACTGAGAGGGATCTTGGAAAAAGGCTTGGTAATCTATGAAAAAATTGTTGGCGTTCTTATGTGCCTTTGACCAGAATCTCCAGCAAGTTTTTAGAGTCAATAGATTGTATAGGAGGAGATTTCCCATCTTTCTTCAGTAGAGCATCTGGTGGATTCAAACTGCCTTTCTCTGGGTTGACAGGTCAATTTCTTAGTACTAGATGAGCACAGCTTGACTGAAATCGCTGTGGGACACAGATCTACTCAGACACATATGGAGTTGCTGTGGGTCTGTGCTGGCTTGACAAAAACTGACAGTTATTGTTGGTTTGTACCATCAAGTTGGAAATGGTCCATATCTGACCCTCTAGTTGGTTTTGAAAAGGCTGTAAATCCCTTGAGAGAAGATTGCCCATTTTCCTTCCACGCAACAGCTGGTGGTTATAAACCATGTAGGTTTGCATTGACAATAACATTCCTTACCACTTCGCCACCAGAGGTCACTAGAAAACTCACTACATTGTTGTTGTTGTATGTTTTTGAGTTGCCTGTTACTCATAGTGACGCTATGTACAATAGCTCTGAAGCCTGCCCTGTCCTGATACAGTCTCACTGACTCTGACACAACTACCCCCATTGCCCCAGTTACTGTATCAATCTGTCTCATGTGGGGTCTTCCTCTCCTGGACTGTCCCTCCACCCTTCTGAGCATGATGTTCTTCTCCAAGGACCAGTCTCTCCTGGCCACATGCCCAAAGTACGTGAGAAGCAGCTTCAAAATCCTAGCCTCCAACGAGAGACTTGGTTTCACCTCTCCAGACCTATTTGTTTTCTTGGTAGTCCATGATATATTCAATACTCTTCTCAAGCCCCACAGTTCGAAGGCATAGATTCTTCTGTCATCCTTAGTCATTGTCCAGCTCTATGATGCATAACAAGTAATTGAAAAGACCATGGCCTGGATTAGGTGCACCTTAGTCTTTAGACTGATATTGTCGCTTTTCATCTCTATGGAGAGGTCCCTGACAGTAGATTTTCCCAATGCAATTTGCCTTTTGGTTTCCTGACTACTGGTTTTAAGACTGTGATTGTGGAGATGAACAAGCTGTAATTGTTAACAACCTCAATTTCTTCTCCATCTACAGTGGTTCTACCTTTTGGCACAGAGGTGAGAATCTCTGTCTTCTTGATGTTAAGTGTCAATTCATACTGAAGACTACAGTCCTTGACCTTCTGCAACAAGTGCTTCAGGTCTTCTTCAGTTTAAGCAAGCAAGGTGTGTCATTTGTATAACATAGGTTGTTGATGATTGTTTTTCCAATCCTGATGTCACATTCCTCCTCATAAAGCCCTGATTCCCGAATGATCTGTTCTGCATATAGATTGAAAAAGTTTGGAGAAACGATGCATCCCTGATGCACTCCTTTTCTGATATTGAGTCACACAGTGTTTCCCTATTCCGTTCTGAGGACTGTTTCCTAGTACAAGTATAGATTTCACATAACTGATTAAGACATATATGTATTTTTCAAAATGTATCGTGTCTTCTCAATGCTTTCCATGTTCCCAACCAGGATGAGCTCCTGCCCGACTCTACTTATCACCTTCTCAGTCACAGCAAATGACCTGCAGTTGAATAGCTCTTCCTGGAGTATGAGGAAGGCCAAGAGGGTAGGGCAACATCTGTTCACAAGTCTTGTTAAAGCAGCAAATATTTCTATAGCTTTCTCAATGGTCAGATTCCCACTAATTTCAGAGATTAAGTCTAATGTCTTGGCTTTAAAATTTAAAGTGTATGAGCACACTGTGATCATAAAAGAGGGGAATAAGGAAAGACAACAGTGCTCTGAGTTCAATGTCTCAAGAGAGGCAAGCTAGAAATAAGCACTGCTCACAGCCAGAGTCATGGAAGCCTGAAAGTGCAACAAATGTCCTGGGATGTAATGTCTGGGGTCCTAAAGCTATGATGCATGACAAGCAAAGCTCTTCCTTGCCAGAGCTCTCTGTCTCTGGGGCACTGGGATGTCCCTTTACCCTAACCTTCTTCTGTTTGGTATGTGTGTAGGAATACATGCATGCATGTATTCTTTGGGGACATTTTCCTTCAAGTCTGGTCATCAAGCTAGGCCTTTCCCTAGTGAGAGTTGGTTGGTGAGAGTTCCAAACTAGAGAAAATAAAGAAAACCCACATCTGCCTGTAGTTTATGTAACTTGCTAAACAAAGGCAGATCTCTTGTGCAAGAGCTAGATTGCTTTTGCTTTTAACTTTTCATTTCATTAGACTAAAATATACTGATTTAATCAACATTCTGATTTTATTTCTCAAATTTGCCAGTGAATACTAAGAATTTAGTTACTGACAGCTCGGTTTCATTTTGCAGAAACTAAGAAGGGACAATTTGAATTTTAAAAAAAAGACTTCAGTCATGTTTTCCTTCTAAATAGAATCTTCAAATATATGAGATCATATGGCTTAGTACATATTGGGGAAATGTCTACTATGGAATCCCTAGTAATATCTGGTTTTAATTAAAATGAAATGTCACAATAATGTCATCCCACATCTTAGTGTCATGGCAAAAATCATCGCATTTTGGGGATTAAATAAGCAGAAACACTTCATAAAACTTCAATGATCTTTCTAAACAAATGGAATATCTCTCAGTAGGTTATGTGTATTCTTCCTAGTATCATAGATATTTAAGTCTTACTGTTCAACTAATTTATAAACACTTAATAGATAATGCCGAGATGACTCCAAATGCATAGCATCCTCTCAGATATCTTGCGCTCAATACATACTAAGGGTAAATCAAAGTATTTCACATCCTTGACTGTTGTTAGGCGCCGTTGAGTCAAATACAACCCATGGCGAGCCTATGAACAACAGATCTGAATCCTGTCATATCCTATGTCCCTTCACGACACAGCAGAGCCCATTGTCACAGGCACTGTGTCAATCCACCTGCCTGGGGGTCTTCCTCTCCTTTGCTGACCCTCTGCCTTTCCAAGCTATTAGCAACATGCCTGTCATAAGTGAGGCAGGCAAAGCTTTAACATCTTTGCCTCCAAGGAGCCCTCTGGCTGAACTTTTCTAAGGCATATTTGTTCTTTCTGCAGTCCATGGATGTTCAAGACTCTTTTTCCAGAACCACAGCTCAAAAGCATTAATTCTTCTGTTAAAATAATATATTGTCCAGCTCTTTGATGCAAAGCAGGTGATTAAGATACACTTTAGTTTTCAAACTAAGTAATTGTTTATCAGGTCCATAACTGCAGATTTTCCCATTAGACTGCAGAATTATACTGCTGAAGTTCATTTTAAACAATGGCTAGAATGGTTTATAGATAGGGCACTGCCAGAAGTTCAAGCAGGATTTAAAAGAGCCCATGACAACAGGGATCCTGACTACAAGAGTACCAGAAGAATGTCTACATATGCTTTATTGA
Organism: Elephantulus edwardii; assembly: GCF_000299155.1. Lineage (NCBI taxonomy): Eukaryota > Metazoa > Chordata > Mammalia > Macroscelidea > Macroscelididae > Elephantulus > Elephantulus edwardii. Next base: position 8,643,912 of record NW_006399770.1, read on the forward strand.
CTATGCAAAGGCATTGAACTGTGTGAATTAGCAAGTCACGGCTAACATTGAGAAGAATGGGAAGCCCACAGCACTAAATTGTGTTCATGCACTTACACCTAGAACAAGAGGTTGTTTTGTGAACAGAGCAAGGGAGCCCTAGATGTTATACAATTAAGAAGAGAGTGGGTAGGATTGTGGTCGTTCTCGATACCTATTCAATTTGTATGCTGAGCAAATTATTTGTAAAGCTGGACTCTATGAAGAAGAAGTGGCATCAAAGGAATATTCATCAACCACCTGCATTATGCAGATGACACAATCTTGCTTGCTGAAAGTGAGGGGGACGTGCACTTGTTGCAGAAGGTCAAAGAATACAGCTTCAATATGGATTGCATCTCAATGTCAAGAAAATAGAAACTTTTACCACAGGACTGACAGGCAACACCATGATGGAGAAAAGATCTAAACTGTCAAAAACTTCATCTTACTTGCATCCATAATCAACACCCTTGGTTCCAGCAGTCAGGAAATCAGGAGTTGTATTGCACTGGGGAAGCCTGCGTTCCTTGACTATTATTACTATTACATACATACAATGATAATGAATATATACTATGCAAATATACTAATAAAATTGTTTTTTTAAAGACGGTGTTTGTTCAAAGGCTGGACTATATGTTGACTGAATATGTGGCTCTGATAGGATAATACTCAGCAAGTTGTCCTGCTGACTCCGAACCAATACTCGCAAGCAGCTTTGAAAGAAAAATATAGGAAATATCCTCATGTGCCTGTACAGCCTCAGAAACTCAATGAAAAGCCAGCTATGAGTCAAGTTCCGAACTGAAGGCAAAGAGTTAAGTAGCAAAGATCAGAAGTTATGTACAAAACCCGAAAATGTTCTACACCCACCGATTTAAGAATATATTGGTGGCAATCTAATATTAGATTCTAATGGCATTTCACCTGCAAAAGAATGAAGATCATATTTCTCTACCCACCACGTAACATCCTCCTCCTCAGTAGCTCCATCATCTTGCAATTGGATTTCTGGAATAGTGACATGATTTGTGAGGTTTGGTGAAAATATGAGACCGTTTGCTTAAAGAATAAGAGTGATTTTTCTAATCCACCAGATGCTCCACTGGAGAAGGAGGGGCAATCTCCTCCTCTGCCAGTCGGATCTGACTCAATGGAACAGAGAGAGAGAGAGAGAGAGAATGAATAAGAGTGAGCAATGCAGTAGAACATTAAACCAAGAACAGAATCCTTCTGAGTGGCGGGTGTGGGACTTTCTTAGAGACAGATTTGTTTGTTCTTTTAGCAATCCATGGTGTGTATTCAATACTCCCAAATATGAATTCTTTCTGTTACTTGTTCATTGCCAGAGCTTTAGACATACATGAAATAATTGCCAGGACAAGTGAACCCTAGTCTCTAAAGTTACATTCTTACTCTTCAATGCTCTGGAAAGATCCTTGACCGCAGATGTTCCCAATGCAGCAAGTCTTTGATTTCTTGATAGCTGTTATCATAGATGTTGATTTTGGCTTCTGTATTTGGATACAGAGTATTTAACATTATTTATTTTCCTTATGTAAAGTAGGATGATGAAGCTAAACATATTCCTATATTACCTGTTTCTGTGACTTCTGAATGAACTCAGTTATTATGTATCTTTCTAGGTCCTTTTCCATTTCCTATACTGTTTAAGAAGACTAAACTTTTTCTAGGGTTTTTTTTTTTCTTTTTTTCACTAATCATCTTACTCCTCGGCTTCAAACAGAACTAAGGTTGTAAGAAACTACACACAGAGCATATTACCTCATCCTGGAATTCTAGTACATTATAATAACAATGGCTTTTAATGGCAATCTTCATTATAGTATGTTCATCTGTTTTTTTTGTTGATTTAGAAACACATGAAATATAATTATTTGTTTTAAGTTATAAAGTTAATACAATAAAATCATGCTAGAATTATGGCTTCTTGTTACAAGTTAAACATTAAAGCCATGTTAATACACATATAGAAAATTAATATTGGCATCAAATCCAATACAAATAGAATATTAATTTTACATCAAATCTTATTTTCAAAATGAGACTCCATTATTGTTATTGTTGTGGCTATGTGCTGTCGAGTAGCCTGCGACTCGTAGTGACCTTAAGTACAACAGGTCTAAACTCTGCTTTGTCCTGTGGCCAATCTTATTGTCTCTGACACACCTATCCACATTACTCCAGTGACTGAATCAATCCATCTCATTGAGGATATTCTTCTCCTGCACTGTCCTTCCACCTTCCCAAGCATGACATCCCTCTCCAACTACTGATCCTGCCTTGCAACATGTCCAAAGCATGTCAGTTGAAGTTTCAGAATCCATGCCTCTCAGGGGTAGCTTGGCTTCACCCTCTTCAGAACAAACTTGTTTGTTTTCCTAGCATTCCATGGTATATTCAATACTCTTCTCCAGCACCAAACCTCAAAAGCATCAACTCTCCTTCTGTCATCCCTAGCTCTCTGATCCATAGCAAATAATTGCAAAGACCACGGCCTGTATCAGGTGCACCTTAGTTTCCAGACTGACATCATTGCTCTTCAGTACTTTGGAGGGGTCTCTGAGAGTAGACTTTGCCAATGCAATTCATCTTTTAATTTCCTGGCTTTCAGGAGTGTTGATTATAGAGACAAGTAAACTGAAGCTGTTAACAGTCTCAGTCTCTTCACTGTCTATCATGATGCTGCCAGTTGGCCCAGTGGTGAGACTCTTTGTTTTCTTGATGTTGAGCTTCAATCCAGTTTGAAGGCTATAGTCCTTGACCTTCTGCAGTAAGTGCTTCAGGTCCTCCTCAGTTTCAGCAAAGGTTGTGTTGTCTGCATAACGCAGATTGCTGGTAAGTCTACCTCCAATCCTGATGTCACACTTCTCAGAGAGCCCAGACTCCCAGAAAACCTGTGCAGCATATAGATTGAAAAGATATGGAGATACACCTTTCCCAATTTCCCAATAATATTTTTTATAAAATAGATTCTTTTTATAACATGAACACTAAACATTACAATGCTTCACATATAGTGACTTATAGAATCTAAGAGCTCTCATACATATTATCTTTTGATTCATCTAAACAATCCAGTAAAGATAAAAGAGTTAATATCATTTTCCATCTGCAGAAATAGAGGCCCAGAAACATCTGAGACTATGAACAGCTAGTAGTAAAGTTGAGAATCCTTAGTTTAAAATTCCTCTTCTATTTTCTATTTCACATATATTACAGCTACAAAAAAGTATTCATATTAAAAACTTATTAATGAGCACACTCTACTATTGTCCAGAGGAACTCAACAGCAAAAAGTTAATTCCTGAAAAAGTTTTGAAAGAGTAAATTATCTGAATCAGTCTAGTATCATTGGCTAAGCCCTCTTCAATCTTTTCCATCAAAAAGAAGTGTATTACATTAACATTATAGTTTCTTAAGAACTAACTTTTTCTAGCCTGATTTAATCTTATGGATAAAATAATGATTATCATGGCCTCCTTGTATCTCATCAAAATTCAGTTGAGAACATTCATGCTGATGGTTCCAGGAAACATTTTCTGCTAATTTTGTAAAGCACTTAACTTCATAGGAAGCATTCTGAACACTTATGGTGGAAAAATACACTATGCGACTTTGGCAAGTTTTTGAGGGATGTGGCTGATTTCTCTCATGTCCTAAATTATATCTAAATAAGATTTATTAGCTGGGAGCCAATGTATGGCTACATTGTATTATATTCAGAAGAATTTGATTTGCAAAGCAAGACAGTACTATGAAGTTCATCATAGAAAAAATAGAAGCAACGTTAGAAGCCTTAACGATAGAGGGAATAGACTTCCAAGCATAATGAAAAACCTACAACCAGTAGACAATAAAATAGATGAACGGGACCATCTAAAATTCAAACTGTATGCATACCAAAAACTCCAACAGGATCTAAAGGAATCTGACATACTGGGGAAAATATTTGGCAATGATATATCTGATAAGGGAGTCAGACTAAAAATTTATAAGTTATTTCAGCACCTCAACAAGAAAAAGGCAAACAACCAAATCAGCAAATAGACAAAGCATATGAAAAGACATTTCACCAAAGAAAAAATTCAGATGGCAAACAAACACATGAAGAAATGTTCAAAATCCCTAGCTATAAAGCAATGTAAAATAATATTTTATTTTTTAAAAAAACCTCTAACTATCAGACAGATGCAAATTAAACAAAGAAACATCATCTCACCCCAGCAACAATAGCAAAGTTAAATCGGGCAGCAAGCAACAAATGCTGGAGAGGATACAGAGAGATTGGAACACTCCTTCACTGTTAATAGGGTTGTAAAATGGTATAACCACTAAGAAAGGCAGTCTTTCACTTTTTAAAATGTTTGAAATAAACATACTGTTGGAGAGAGCTAGCCCACTACTGGGAAAATACTCTAAGGAAACCAGGGGTGTGACACAGACAGATGTATGCACACCCATGTTTATGGTGGCAGTATTATTCACAATACCTAAGAGATGAAAACAGAACAAGTGCCCATCAACAATTGGATATAAAAATTATGGTACATCCAGACAATAGATTATCACACAGCACTGAAAAACAATGAATTTGTAAAACACTGAACACACTTATACACACACACACATAAAACCCCACACAAAAAGCACTACACAACATGGATGAGTCTGAAAGACACTATGCTGAAATATCTCAGTCACAAAAGGACAAACAAATATTGCATAGGACCACTTATAAAACCAGGATGAACACAGAAGAGGAAAAAGAATGAATAAATAATGAACACTACACTGTACTCAGAGCTAACTAACAACACAGGAATAGAAATCTCTTGTAGTCTAGTGGAAAGAGATTGCACTACAATCCTAAAACCATGTGGTTTGAATCCACCAGTTGATCCAAAGGAGAAGGATGTACTAGAGGATCAGCTGTGAGTGGCTTCTGACTCAATGCCACAGAACAACACACTGGAATGGGAGAAGGGGGAATACTAGGAAAAGAATGGATGATTAAGCACTGTATATATTGCAATCGACAATCTGGAATAAGACAAGCACTACAAAGTCAATTGAGGGAAAGGAGAAATATGTGTATCAATGAAATAATGAAAACCCATTCTTTTTGTAAACTTTCACTAAAATCACGATGCTTTTGTTCAGTAAAATTGACTTGGAACTGACTCACAGTTGACCCTCCAGCAAGTTTTCAGAGGCTGTTATCTGCACAAGAGGAGATTGCCCATACTTTTCCCGTGGATCACCTGGTGGCTTTGGACGTTCAGGATTGCAGTCCATTAGGTCACCGTGGATCATAACACACTGTGGCTGACTCTGAGAAGAATGGGAATCCCAGAACACTGGATCATGCTAATGAAACCTATACTTGGACTACGAGGCAGTCATCAGAACTGAGCAAGGAAACACTGCATGGTTCAAAATTGGGAAGGGTATACGTCAGGCATGTGTCCTGTCTCCATATATTTTTAACCTGTGTGCAGAACAGATCATCCAGGAGGCTGGGCTCTATGAGGAGAAATGTGGCACCAGGATTGGAAGATCTATCAACAATCTGCGTTATGCAGATGACACAACCCTGCTTGCTGAAACTGAGGAGGACCTGAAGCACTTGCGGCAGAGGGTCGAGGACTACAGCCTCCAATATGAATTGAGGCGCAATGTCAAGAAGATAAAGATTCTCTCCACTGGGTCAATTGGCAGAATCAGGATGGGTGGTGAAGAGATTGAGATTGTTCACAGCTTTAGTTTGCTCGGCTCCACAGTCAACACTCTTGGCACCAGCAGTCAGGAAATTAAAAGACGTATTGCCATGGGAAAGCCTGCTATTAGGGATCTCTCCAAAGTACTGAAGAGCAATGGTGTCACTCTGGAGACTAAGGTGCATCTGATACAGGCCAAGGTCTTTGCTATCACTTGTTATGCATCAGAGAGTTGGACAATGACCAAGGAGGATAGAAGGAGAATTGATGCCTTTGAGCTGTGGTGTT
>NW_006399770.1:8653061-8744265 GCF_000299155.1 Elephantulus edwardii
ACACACACACACACACACACACACACACAGGCATGGATATATAGATGTTGTGTTGTTGTTATGTGCTGTCAAGTTGCCTGCGACTCTTGTACAACAGCTTAGAACCCTGCTCTATCCTGAACCAGTCTTATTGTCTCTAACACACCTATCCTCATTACCACAATCACTGAGTCAATCAATCTCATTAAGAGTCTTCCTATCTTGCCTATCCTTCCACCCTCCCAAGCATGATTTCCTCTCAAAGAACTGGTCCTTCCTTGCAACATGCCCAAAGTATGTTAGATGGAGCTTCAGAATCCTTGCCTCCAAGGAGATGCCTGGTTTCACCCTTTTCAGGACAAAACTGTTTGTTCTCCCAGCCGTCTATAGTACATTCAATACTCTTCTCCAACACCACAGCTCAAAGGGATCAATTCTCCTTCTATGATCTCTAGTTATTGTCCAGCTTTCTGATGCATTGCACGTAACTGCAAAGACCATGGCCTGGATGAGGTACACGTTATTCTCCAGACCGGCATCTTTGTTCTTCAGTACTCTGGAGATCTCCCTGGCAGCAGACTTTCCCTATGCAATTTGTCTTTTGATTTCCTGGCTACTGGTAGCAAAATTGTGGAGCCAAGGAAACTAAAGCTGTTTACAATCTCAGTCTCTTCGCCATCTATCATGATCCTGCCAAATGGCCCAATAGTGAGAATCTTTGTTTTCTTGATGTTGAGCTTCAATCCATATTGAAGGCTGCAGTCCTTGACCTTCTGCAGCAAGCAATTCAGGTCCTCCTCAGTCTCAGTAAGCAGGGTTGTGTCATCTGCGTAACACATATTGTTGATAAGTCTACCTCCAATTCTGATGCCACATTCCTCTTCATAGAGCTCATCTCTCAAATTATCTGTTACTCATCTAGATTGAAAAGGCATGGAAATACACATCCCTGGTTTACACCTTCCCAATTTTGAACCATGTGAAACACTTTCTTGCTCTCTTCTGATAACTGCTTTCTGGGCGAAGTAAAGTTTCATGTAAGCACAATCAAGTGTTTTGGCTTTTCCATTCTTCTCAGGGTTAGCCACAATTTGCTGTGATCCACACAGTCAAATGCCTTTACATGGTCAATGAAACACAGATTGACATTCCTCTGGTATTCTCTGCTTTCAGCCAAGATCCATCTAACATGAGCCATAATATCCCTAATGCCACAACTTCTTCTAAACCTAGCCTGCACATCTGGCAGTTCTCTGTTGATGTGCTGTTCCAGTCGTTTTTGGATAATTTTCAGCAGAACCTTGTTCGCATGTGATATTAATGATATTGTTTGATAATTTCTGCACTCTTTCAGGTCACCTTTCTTTGGAATGGGAACAAATACGAATTTCTTCCAGTCAGTTGGTCAGGTGGTTGTCCTCCACATTTCTTGCACAACCTGGTAAAAGTGTCCAGAGCTATGTCTGCTTCTTGAAATATGTCAATTAATATGTCATAAGTTCCTAGGCCCTTTTTTTTTGGCCAGTTCCTTCAGAGTAGCTTGAAATTCTTCCTTTATCACCACAGGGTCTCACTCATACATTGTTTTATGAAATTTCTCTGTATTCACTAATTCTTTTTGGTAGAATGACTCTTCCATTTTCTTTTAACTCTTCCTGCATCATTTAATATTCTGCCCAAAGCCTCCTTAATTATTGCAACTCAAGGCTTGAATTTGTTCTTCAGTTCCCTCAGTTTAAGAACTGTTGAGTGAGTTTGGCCCCTTTGGTTTTGTGACTCTAGCTCTTTACACATTCCATTATAATACTTTGCTTTGTCTTCCTGTGCTGCCTTTTGAAATCTTCTATTCATTTCCTTAATTTCTTGACTTCTGCCCTTTGTTTTGGCTTCTCAGCATTCTAGTACAATATTCAGAGTCTCTTCTGGCATTCATTTTGGTTATTCCTTCCTCCTCTGTCTTTGTAATGTCCTTTTTCATTTTCATAGATGATGTTCTTTATATCATCCCACAGTTCATATGGTCTTTGCTTATTAACGTTCAAGGCCTCAAATCTGTTGCTGAGATGGTTTTGAAATTCAAGTAGATTATACTCAAGGTCAAACCATCTGAGATAGAAATCCTTCCCTAATTGTAGCACCTCAGATTTGGACTTAGAGACCCCTAAACTCAAGAGAGACTGTCTGCAGCAGAAGAGACTGGCAGCAGCATGAGACATTCAGAATCACAGAAGCCCAGAAGGCTTGAGAACTAAGTCATATAGATGTATATTCTATCTATCTATCATCTATCTATCTATCTATCTATCTATCTATCTATCTATCTATCTATCTATCATCTACAGACATGCTTTCAATAGATATTGTTGTTCTTTTTGTTAGGTGCCATCAAGTATGACCCATAATGACCCTATAAACAACAGAGCTGAACCCTGTCCTATCCTGTGCCATCATCACACTTCCTGACATAACAGAGGCCATTGTAGCAGTCACCATGTCTTGTCAATCCTTCTGATCAAGGTTCTTCTCTTTTGCTGACCCTCCACCTTTTAAAGCATGATGTTCCTCTCCAAAGAATAGCCTCTCCTGGGGAGCTCTGGTGGCCTAGTGGCAAGAAGCTGCAACTACAATTCCAGAGGTGCACGGTTCAAATCCACCAGATGCTCTGCCGGGGAAGGAGGGGCAATCTCCTCCTGTACCAGTCAGATCTGATTTGACGGTACACGCACACAAAAATAATAAAAAAAAAAAAAAAAAAAAGAATAGCCTCTCCTATCAACATGCCCAAAATAAGTGAGATGAAACTTTATCGATAGACATTAATATATATTTAAGAATAATTATTACATATATACACAAATATATATTTAATGTTGTTGTTGTTGCTATGTACCATCGAGTCAGAACTAATTCATAGATGATCCTCTAGCAGGTTTTCAGATGCAGTAAATTGCACAAGAGGAGATTACCAATCTTTCTCCAATGCTCAGCTGATGGATATGAACAGAATGTCCTTGGGTTGGCAGTGCGGCTCCTAATCTAGACAGCTGGAGTTCCCTACATATTTAATGTTGTTGTTAAGTGCCATGCATACAATTCATAGCAACCCTATCAACAACCGATTTGAATTCTACCCTATCTTGCACCATCTTTGTCATTCCTGACACACCTGACCCTATTACCACAGTCACTATAGCAGACCATATAAGTCAGACCCTTCCTTTCTTTCTCTGACCTTCCACCTTCTCAAGCATAACATCTTCTTCTGAGGAGAACACCCTCCTAACAACATACCCAAAGTACGTGAGATGAAACTTTGTTATCCCTGCCTCCAAAAAGCATTCTGGCTGTGCTTTCTCTGAGACATTTCTATTTATTCTTTTGGCAATCCATGACATGTTCAGTACTCTTCTCCAACCAATATCACAACTGAAAGGCATTGATTCTTATTCTGTCTTCCTTATTCACTGTCCATCTCTCACATGCATAGCAAGTGACTGTAAAGCTAATAAACTGAATTAGGCACACCTTAGTATTTAAACTCGTATCACTGCTCATTAGGCCTTGACAGCAAACTTCCCCAGTACAATGTATTTTTTGCTTTCCTGCCTGCTGGTACTAAGGATGTTGATTGTGGATCCAAATGAGATTAAATCATTGACAATTTCAATCTTTTTCTTCATCTATCATGATGTTGCCTATTGGCTTAGTGGTGAGGATTTTTGTTTTCTTGGTGTTGAGATGTAATACATATCGAAGGCTGTAAGGTAATGCTTGATATTCTGCAGCAAATGTCTCAAATTCTCACTTTCAGCAAGCAAGATTATGTAATTTCCATAACATAGGTTATTTGTAAGTCTTCCTTCTATCCTGACACCACATCCTCTTCTTAAAGTCCAGCTTCTAATTAATTTATCATGTTACTATCATATATATGTTGTTGTTGTTGTTGTTATGTGCCGTCGAGTCGCCTGCGATAGCAGGCATATATTTTATTATATATATATATATATAAATTATGTCATTTGCTTCTTTGAAAGATACTTGGAAAGGTGAAGGGTCAATAAAAGAGAGTCAGACTCTCAACAAGTTGGACTGAAATAGTGACTAAAACCATGAGCTGAAGTACATCGAAGATTGTGAGGATTGCACAGAAATTGGGCAAGATTTCCATCTCTTGTGCCTACAGTCACTATAAATCAGAGGTGATTTGATAGCACCTAACAACAACATATCATATAGCTAAGAATTATCAGATACTATGCAATGGCATATGGCTTTGTGAATGATGACAAATAATTGCTAACATTGAGAATAATAATGTTTTTATTATTATATTATTTATAATATTACTGTAGTGCTGATAATAGTACACTATTATCTGTGTATTATCTGTGACTATGCAAAGGCATCTGACTGTCTGGATCATAACAAATGATAGCTAACATTGAAAAGATTAGAAATCCCTGAACACTGACTTGTGCTCATGTGAAACATATATGCAAGATTAAGAATCTGTCATCTGAACATAGCAAGGTAAAACAGCATGGTTTAAAATCAAGACAGATGTGTGTCAGGGCTATATCCTTTCTCCCTACCTATTCAATCTGTATACTTACAAAATCATTTGAGAAGCTAGATTTTATCTTCATAAAGAATAAACAAAGAATGTGGCATCAAGATTGGAGGAAGACTCATCAACAACTTGCATTATGCAGATGACACAGTCTTGCTTTCTGAAAGTGAAGAGGACTCAAAATGCTTGCTGCATAAAATCAAAGTCTTCAATATGGGTTATATTAAAACATCAAGAAGAAGAAAAAAAAAATAATCTCACCCCCGGGCCTATAGGTGACATCATGAGAGATGAAGAGAAGATTGACATTATTAATTATTTCATCTTGCTTGGATCCACCATCAACACCCTTAGCATGAGCAGTCAAGACGTCAGAAGATACACTGCAGTGAGTAAATCTGCCATCAAGGACCTCTTTAAGGTGTTAAGGAGCAATAAGATCAGTCTAAAGACTACCATGTATCTGATTCAAGATGTGGTCTTTTCAATTATACATCTGAAAGCTGATTAAGACGGACAGAAGAACCAATGCTTCTGATTTGTGGTGTTGGTGAAGAGCTCTGACTACCCTATAAACTGCAGAGAAAACAAATACGTCTTGGTGAAAGTGCAACCAGGATTCTCCTTGGAGTCAAGGACGGTGAAGTTTTGTCTCACATATTTGGGGAATGTTAATAGGATGAATCAGTCCTTGTAAAAAGAGCTCATGGTTGGAAAGGTGAAGGGAAAATGAAAGAAAAGGAGACGTCCAACAAGATGGATTGACACAGTGACTGTTACAATGGGCTCAAGTATACAGCAGATAATGAGGGCAGCACCATTTACATATATTGTTTATGAGGCCACTGTGAATCCTGGTGGTCTTGACAGCCCCAACAGTAACAATTGTCATCAGGCACTTAATGTATTTTTAGGTGAATTCAGAAGAGGCTATGGGGGAAAAGGATCACAATGCTAATGTCAGATGGATCTTTATTTAAAAACTGAGAATGCTAAAGAGGAATAATTTGTGTTTTATTGACTATATAAAGGCATTTGATTGTGGGGATGATAACAAATTATTGTTACCTTTAAGGCAAATGGGAATCCCAAAACATATAATTGTTTTCCTGTAAAACCTATAAATAGATAAAGAATTTGTCCAAACAGAATTAAGGAGTGCTACATGGTTTAAAAGAAGGAAAGGTATGCTTTAAGGTTGTATCTTAATGTCTATTCAATCTGCATGATGAGCAAATAATTCAAGTAGCTGCACTATATTAAGAAGAATGTGGCATCAAGATTGATTTAATTTTACTTGGAACCTCAATCAACACTCATGGTAGAAATCAAAAGATCTCAGTTCTCATATTCTCAAGGTATATTCCAAGCAGTAGAATAACTGTGTCATATGGAATTTTGATGTTCAGCTTTTTGAGGAAGCACCAAGCTGCCTTTCAGAATGGTTGTACCATTTTACAATCCCAACAACAATGTCTAAGAGTTTCTACCTTGCCACATTCTCTCTAACATTTATCATTTGCTGTCCTGTTAAACTTTACCACTGTTACTGGAGTGAGATGTTATCTCATTATGATTTTGATTTTCACAGAGATTTGTACACCAATGTTCATAGCATTATTCACCATTGCAAGAACATGTAAACAGACAGATGTCCAAACACAATCTAATGGATTAAGAAATCACGGTACATTCATACAATGGAATACTACACAGCACAGAGAAGCAATGATTTTGTAAATTACTATCTGTCTTGGGAGGGACTGGAGAGCATTATGATGAGTGAACTGACTCAGTCCCACAAGAACAAATGTTGTGTAAAATCATTATTGTAGAATAAGTATAAGGATTCAAAGTGCGGGAAGGGTGCAAGCAGAGGGATGAGGATGTTGGGGGTGTGTGGATTGTTGTACAATTTGATGGGGAGTGAGAGAAATTGGAAGAATGTGATCTGAAAAACAATGCCTTCAAATTTCGTAAATGTTGTTGTTGTTATGGGCCGTCGAGTCGCTTGCGACTCATAGCGACCCTATGTACAACAGCCCTAAACTCCGCTCTGTCCTGTGCCAATCACACTGTCTCTGACACTCCCATCCCAATTATCCCAGTCACTGAATCAATCCACCTCATAGAGGGCCTTCCTCTCCTGCGCTGTCCCTCCACCCTCCCAAGCATGATGTCCCTCTCCAAGGACCGGTCTCTCCTCACAACATGTCCAAAGTATGTTAGACGGAATCAAAAGACATGGGATGTCAGGAAATTCTATCAAGTATTTGTCCAAAATGTTAAAGTGTGCCCAATCTAAGCCATAATATTTGAAATTGCAACCAATAGGGGCTGTCAAACAATCCCAAATTATAATGACCCTGTATTAAGTTTCTGAGACACTAAATCTTTATATGAGATGATCCAACTTCTTGCCTTGGGACTAGTGGTGGGTTTGAACTGCTGACTTTTCATTTACCAGCCTAGCGGATAGCCCACTATGCTATTAGGAGTTAAGATAATATTAGCTTCATCATCCTATTATCAATTTACAACCTGCTCAGGTATAGCCCACCTAAGAAATAGATATCTTTTCAAGTTTGAAATGGTTTCCTTGTTAACTTTTTCATGGATAAAGCACAATTTTAAATATAAGTTGTCTTATTTTTATATGTCCTCAATTGTAGTGTTTCATAGATCATTAAATTAAGAAATCCCTTCCCATTGCCCCTCTGCCATGAAGTTAATGATCTGTAAAACACTTAAAAACATTAGAGGAGCTCATTTTATTTTTTATTTTTTTTAAAAAAAACTTTATTGTGACAGCTTCTGGAATATGAGAAAGTCTTGTAATCAGCCATATATTTATTTATGCTTTAAGTACTGTCTTTTCATATAGTAAAAATATTCTTTTAGCAGGACACACCTGTAGTCAGATCTGTACTTTAACTGTAGCTGATAACTATTCTTTTTCTCATTTCTTTTAAAGCACAACTAGGGAACTCTGGTGGATGAATGGGTTGAGTTCCCCTGTCAATCCTAAGATGGGCAATTCAAATTGCTCCGTGGGAGAAAGATGGGTAATAAAGGCTCTGAAAACCTGCTGCTGGAGGGTCAGCTACAGGTCAGTTTTGACTTAGAGAGAGAGAGAGAGAGAGAGAGAGAGACTGAGAGATTAAAGCACAATTAGAACATAATACCAGCATGTACCAGGGTTGGTATCAGCAGTCAAGAGATCAGAAGATGTGTTGTTGCACTGAGAAAATAATCTACTATCAAGGAACTCTTCAACGTTCTAAATAGCATTGAGGTTTGCTTAAAGACTAAGATACACCTTCCTGATTCAAGCCATAGTCTTTCCAATAATTTGTGATACAACTGAAAGTTCGGCAATGAAAAGGACAAGTGAAGAACAATAAATGCCTTTGAGGTATAGGGTTGGAGAAGAGTAGTATCTTATGGACTTCCAAGAACACAAAACAGTATATTTTGGAGAAAGTGCAACCAGAATGCTTTTTGGAGGGAAAGCTTTGTCTCATCTACTTTGGGCATGTGGTTAGGCAGGACCAGTGCGTGGAAAAGGCCATCATGTTTGGAAAGGTGGAGGCTCATTGGAAGAGAAGACTATACTCAACAAGATGGATTGTCACAGTGACTGCAAAAATGGGTTCAAGTGTATCAGAGATCGAGTGAATGGTGCCAGATAAGGCAGCAATCAGATCTGCTTTTCATGGGGCCACTATGAGTCATACTTGACTCACTGGTCACTAAAAACAACAGCCTAGAGCTAATGAAAGGAATCATTATTTAGAAAAGATTTACATTCAGGTGGGAGAGAAGAGAACAAAATTTACATCTACACATTTATCTCCCATCACTACTGTGCTCATGAGAATATGATGACATGGTGTCTAAGTTGAGTTCTAGTCTTGTGATTCTTGAAGAATATGATTATAACAAGTATCAGGACCACAGGTATAAACAATTCAGAAAGTAGGTAACCTCACCCTCAAACTTCAAATTCATTGCTTGTTGTACAGTTGGAACTGGATTGGAGATCACAGCTGATCTTTCAGTGGGTTTGGGGAGGTTTTCACTTACACAGGAGGAAACAATTACTATTTCTCCCTCAGAGCCTCTGGTGGATTTGAACCACCAGAGAGGAAAAGCCTTTGGGTAAGCAGTGCAACTCCCTAAGGACTACATCATCAGAGCAAAACGTAAGTATTTTCTCACTAGGAAAATGGTTCACGTGGTCTAAATGTTTGAACGCATGGATGTAGGCATGGGATGTACAAAATATGTCAAGATGTGTTCATTTTTTGTTTATTTGATTTCACTACTGTACTTTAAAATTATATGCTTCTTAAAATTGAAGACTTTTAGTACACCATATCTGCACACTGTTGTTCTAAATATCTGGGAGTCATCATTTCAAGTACTCATTGTTTCTATGTCTGTCTTTGTCAATATACCTTAACTGTCAAATTTTATAAGCAGCTGTTCCCTAGATGTTATATAAACCTTGAACCTTTCTGGTTTTCTGTCCAAATACTCTTCCTGAATTTTCACCTAAGTCATTACCAGTAAGCCATTATCTGCCTTTTCCATGATTTGTGCCTGGGTAGGAGGCTCCAAATTACATTAGTTGTTTTTATTATCCTAACGTACTGAAAGACTGATTGTACTGTAATTTGTTCTTCACTTTCATCCCAGTTCTAGGTGTCCTGATAATATCACTTTTGAAAGAGTATCTATTAAATATCTTATTTGGTATTATTATTTCACAAGTTCATATCTACCATACCCAGGATTCATCTTACTTTTTCTTTCATTGTAACCTCTCTAGATTCTTTTGTGCTACTTCTCTTTTTTTGAAAATTTTTTGTGATACTTTTTTTTTTTTAGAATTGAAAATAGCTCCCAAATTATAGTCACCTACAAATTTCCTTAATACTCTTTTGACTTCACTTTGTAAGACATGAGGGTTGCTTCTTACACGGAGGTTTTGTTCCTGTTTTTGCTGTCACAGCACTCCCAAACTTTCACATACAATTCATCCAATCTTGTTAAAATGCAGATTGCAGTCCAGTAGTTCTGGGGTTAGGGCGTGAAACTTTGCATTTGGTGATTCCACAGTTGCTGGTTCAGGACAGTGAATTAGGTATTCTAGTTCATGTAACAATATAGATAAACTTAACTGCACCACCATTTTTTGAAAAGAAACATATTTTTAAGGAACCTTCGTTCCTTAAATCCTGGTTGTACAATGGATGCATACTCAGTTGTTAACCGAAATGTTGTCTGTTTAAGTGCACCAAAGTCTTGGAGGGACAAAGAACTTGTCTATCTACTCTAAAATTACTTCAGCCTAGGAAATCCTGTGGGGTAATTCTACTCAGTCAGAGAGAGTTGCTATGAGTAGAATTAACCTGAGGGGATCTAGCAAAAATATACTATTTTGTTCAGGAAAATTGTTTGAAATGGTGGATAAAGGAAATGAATGCATTTCTTTGATCTTGAATAAAAGAAAAACAAACAAACAAACAAACAAACTCACATTCTTATGATGTCAGAGGGAGATGAGAACACTAAGATTCTGTTCCTAAGTACAAAAATGCCTACTGTTTTCTCCCCTAATCCCTTCTTGACGTTACGCTATGTTGCCTACTGTTTTCCCATAGTTAAATACAGCTCATCTTTCTGTCCATGTACAGAGCTTGAGTTCCCTTTTCAGAGCATTATCATCATCTTGCCTTTTTCCTATAGGAAGGATGTAGCAGATATGCAGGATTTTATTCCACAAATGATACTGACTTTATTCTTGACCCTTGAGAAGCACAAATGTCTAGTTATTCCTATCTGTAGTTTTCGGTTAGTCAGTCAGTCTTCTATCCTCCATCCAGTACAACAAAATCATTCCCATTTCCATGGTGACTGAATGGAGACGGGACAATTATAAGACATCAGCTAGAGAAAATGAGGCAGAAAAAAAGGAGACTAGAAATTTCTTCAGACTTGGGAAATGTGTATCTATCCCATGATGCACAAAAAAGTATCAAGTTAAATATACCTCTGAAATATTTTACTTTTTGTGAAAACTGCTACACCTCTTGATTGATATATTTTCAAGTTGTACAAGCATTCCCATACCTATAATGTGAGTATAAGCTCTCCTTTATTTTTGACACTTTTATTCACCCTTAATGGGACTTGGTGCTAAAAGTGATATATTTCCTAGACATGGCTTGATTTCAGGTGATGTATATCTGCAGCTAGAGAAAAGGATTCTTTACAATGAGCAGTGTTGAATAGGTGCTTCTATAATAATCAAGTATCACATATTTGGGCTTGACTGCTCAGGGTAACCATATATATTCTTATTGAAGTACTGGGTGCTTAAAAAATCTTTTACTTCATTCCTCAGTTAACAAAAATGACCCTGAGAAGTACACTGGTAGCAAACAGTATTGCACCAATTATACCCTTCACTGCATTTGATTGTAGGGTTTTCTCTTTATTAGCTTAAGAGTGAGCAATACCAAGTCCAATTCCCCAGGGCTTTTGTGCTTCAGCAAATCATGTCAAGTTGCTCACAACCAGTGAGTTCATTACGCTTATTTAGAAACAGCAATTTACACGATAAGAATTTAAAAACAACAAAGCAAAAAATGAAGTCTTTAGATTTACAAATTTATAATAGTTTTATTCTTAGGTAATACTTTCTCTATGAGTATTCTTTATGTTCCTTAATTGTTATAGACAACTTCTGGAGAGTTCTATTGCTAGAAATGCCAGAGTGCCCCGTCTATAGGTAACCGTTGTCATAAACAAGGAACTTGGGCATCACAGTCTGTAAGGAGCTGCACTGCTAACCTAAAGCCTATAAATTTTGGTGGTTTAAATTGACCAGCAACTTTGCAGGAGAAAGATGGGAATTCTCCTCTTCTACAATTCACATCATTGTAAACTCACCACTGGGGTGTCGGCAATGAGTCAATTCTTAATCAACAGGGATGAGATGTGATGTGAAAAAGGGCAACCAAAAAATCTTCAAAACATACAAACAAACATCACCACCACAAAACTTTATTTAATGGCTCTGAAGAATGTCCAAAAGAATCCAGCAACTGGAGGACAGATGACATTTGGAGGAAGAGAATAATACTAGCCAGTTTTGTTTTGTTTTATGTTTTGTTTTGGTTTGTTTGTAACAACAAGCCCTATGGTACCATGTAGGAATGTTGAAATTCATAGAGGAACCCACATTCTTAGTAGTTAAGGAGCAGGGTTCAAGAGCTTCAGAGTGTGTTCATCTCAGAGAAATACAGAAGAAAAGAGAAAGCTAGAGAGAGTGAGAATGCTGAACTCTGTATATCCTCTGTCCAAATCTCTTTATGACTCTGACCCTGCATGATGTCTATGCTTGGCTGACTGCAAGAAACAGCTACAGTTAAAATAATGAAAAGCAATTGCTCCTATTACAGAAGGGCCAGTATATGAAGTTCATGTTTAGCCAAGTTAATTACCTACTAAAGCAAAACAAACAAACAAAAAAACCAAAACTAATAGGATAGGGGGCACACAAGAGAAGACATCATCTCTACAGTGTGTCATTTGCATAATCCAGGGGTAACCCCAAATTATAAAACATATGGGGAGAAAGCCCCAAATTCATAAGAGTTTGTGACATTTCTCAAGAGAAAGACAATCAATGGAATCCTTGAACTGTGTAATCACTGGCACATTTCACTATTTTAAAAAGATTGGAAAAAGAAAGACCAATCTTCTTCTTCTTTTTTGTTTCAGATAAACTACAGCTTTGAAAGCCCCTATCTAGCAGTAGTTCTACTCCACAAATGTGAGCTGGCACTAAGTCAATGGCAGGAGGTTTTGTTTGCTAATTTTTAGCTTTTGTTGCTGTTGCTTTTGTTATAATAACTGTGCATATGGACGGGTGGGTAAGGAAATGGACTTATAATGCATGTTGTCGTTGTTAGGTGCCATTACGTCGAGTATGACCCATAGTGACCCTATGAAAAACAGATAGGACCCTGTCTATACAGCAGGAGAAGAAGAGAAATCTTGACAGAGAATGAAAAACTACAAAACTAAACAAAAAAAATATTTTCAACTAAAATACAATATCTGAAATAAGAAATTCATCAGGTAAATTTGATAGCATAATAAAGACAGTAGAAGAAGTAAGGGTCAGTGAACATGGTAACAGAAATGTTATAAGCTGAAACTAAAGGGCAAAAGAATATGGCAGAATAATCAAGAGCTTTAGGGACATATGGCAACATATCAATAGTTCTTATATATACACTTGTTGTTGTTATGTGCTGTTGAGTGATAGACATTCATAGTGACCCTATGAACGAAACACACGAACACTTGTATAACTTTCATCATTTCTCAAAATTCATAGAGTTTCCGGAGGCAAGCTATTTCAGAAATGGATGCCAGCCCTGCTTCCAAGCTTGTTTTAATTGGGTAGCTCCACTAAACACTGTCCACCACCGGTAACCATTATTGCATTTGAAACATCAGTGTCACAGTGCTCAGCTTCACAGTGACCACGAGTTACCTCTCTCCACAAATGGACAGAGCAGTGCTATACCACTTAGAAGAATGTTTGACCAAAAACAATTAAAGCCAGGCCTAAGGGCCGCGGATTAAAATTACTCACCTTTGGCTTGGTGGCGTAATTTTCTATCCATGAAGCCCACAGAGCTCTCTATATTGTTGTTGCTTTCATTCATAGGGTCACTCTAAGTCGTCTACAACTTGACAGCTCTTAATAACAACAACAACAACAACATTATATACATTGGATTTCAAGCGAAAGGTAATGATGACCAGACCAGAAGATTAAAAAGAAAATGCAGTGGCAGAAATTTCTGAAATCTGATCAAAATGAAACACAAAAAAAACCCTTCATTCACAGAGTCAAGATTTAATTCATTAAACTGAATAAATAACATAGGTAGACCTGGAAGACTCACATTATAGTAACATTATGTAGGGAGCAGGGACTTCTTCAAAGTTTTAAACAGCAATGATGTCATTTTAAAGATCAAAGCGTGCCTGATTCGAGTCACAGACTTTTCAATCACCTGCTATGCATCTGAGAGCTGAAGGATGACAGAAGAAAAATTGATGCCTTTGAGTTGTGGTTTTGGAGGAGAGCACTGATTATCCCTTGGTCTGCCAGAAGAACAGATATGACTTGGGTCAAGTACAGTCAGAGTGCTCCTTAGAGGCAAGGGTGTCGAAGCTTTGTCTCACATACTTTGGGCATGTTGTTAGGAGGAGTTCTTCCTTGGAAAGGGACAGCATACTCAGAAAAGTTAGTAAAGAGAAGATGACCCTCAATGAGACGGATTCAACAGTAATTGTAGCAATGAACTCTAGTATGTCAGAAATAAGGATAGTACTGGATAGGACAGAGTTCAGGTCTGTTGCTCATAAGGTTACTCAGTTTGATGGCACCTAACAACAATAATAGAACAGTAAGAAGAAAAACTTTAGGGCAATGAATTTGTATTATATTTAGAGAAATATAAGTAAAAAAAAAATTACAGAAAAACAGAATATAACCAAAATGAATTAGAAATCCATCTTATTCATGTCAATCCTGTTATTAGACTGTTAAATAGAAATAGTATGATAATAATTGTATTAGTTAAATAATGAAATGAAAATAATATTACTTGGCTCCTATGCTACCTCTTTAGGGAGCTTTGATGGCGTAGTGCATAAGGAGTTGTCTGATAATCCCGACGGTGCGCTTCTCTGGTGGTTCAAATCTTCCAGGGGCTCCACAGGAGAAAGATAGTGCATCACCTATTTTGAAATTTACTGCATCAGAAACTGAATGTAGGGTCAGCTTTGAGTCTGTTCTGACTCAACAGCAGTGAGAGATCCTGCTTATCACATAAATGCCAATATTTTTCTCTTTCTTGTCCTCCTCTCTTTCTTCTACCTTTGAAAAAAGGCAAAGGATCATTTTCTTTTTTTCACATTGATTGATTCTGTGATCGGGGTGGTGGGAGTAGGTGTGTCAGAGGCAGTGTGACTGGCACAGGATAGAGCAGGGTTTAGGGCTCTTGTACATAGGATCGCTATGAGTCGCAAGCAACTCGACAGCACATAACAAACAACAACAACCACTATAATGAGGGAGAAAGACCATTTTAGTTGTTAGGTAATGATATCACTGTGCCAAGCAACAATGAACAATTTCCAATTCTCTCTATGTAGTAACTTCTCCACCTTTTGGATATTATATGGCACTGGACTTTACAAGATAATTTTAGAATTATTTCTGTGTAAAGAACATGAAGTTAAAACAGATAATTATTTTCTATATATAGATGATAAATCAAACAACAAACACAATTTTAAAAATTATTTTAGAATACTGGAACTGGGTGACTAGTGACTGCAAAACTGGACTTGAAAGGCAAGATTGAGTGTCTCCTCTATGCTCGTCATAAGAGAATGTTAAACATCCACAACTGAACTAATAGCACTCTATCTTCTCTGTACTACTGATAAGAGAGTTGAAAATAGATGCCTCTTTAATATACTACCTGACAAAAGTGAGATTAGGGAGTCCAGCAGGATTTTGAAGGTCAAATGATGGGATGTCTGATTCTGAGAGATAAACTAACTCTAATAGAAAGAAAAAAGATAGTGAGCAATTTACTCCCCACCCTCCACCCCATCTCATCATGACCTTCTCTGGTCACCAAGATCTAAAATCATTTACCATTTCATCAATACTTGAATTTTCCTTTAATGGTGCATATTTTGAATTTCTGAATTTCAAAGAGAACACGACAGCCTAACAAACAGAATCAGTCACTGGCGAACTGGAAGGGTACCACCCTACTGTCTACTTCGTCCACAAGAAATTGTACCATCACTGGAGTTAAATAATGGGATGTCTGAATAAAATTTTTCCAATAACACCTATTTCTTTACTAATCTTGAAAACAAAAAAATTGAATCTCATCACCATGTAACCAAGTTAATTCTTCCAATAGCTTTTAGGATACCCTTCGTTAATGTGGCAAAAGGCCCTCAAAAGTGAATTTAACAATTTGGCTAATCTCCTCTGTGATACCTGTTCAGGCAATACCTGTATTATTTCAAGCATTCAGTGATCTAAAATTCCACCTCAAAAAGATAAAAATAAAATAAAATTCCATCTCAAATTCTTATCTCGAATTGGTTAATTTTGAGGAGAAAAGAACTTCCTTCTTTATATTATACAATTTAGAAACAACTAAATTGGCTGAACAATATTGTTGTTGTTGTTATGTGCTGTCGAGTCGTTTGCGACTCATAGCGACCCTACGTACAACAGCCCTAAACCCTGCTCTATCCTGTGCCAATCTCATTGCCTCTGACACACCCATCCCGATTACCCCAGTCACTGAATCAATCCACCTCATAGAGGGTCTTCCCCTCCTGCGCTGTCCCTCCACTCTACCCAGCATGATGTCCCTCTCCAAAGACCTGTCTCTCCTTACAACATGTCCAAAGTATGTTAGACAAAGCCTCAGAATCCTTACCTCCAAGGAGCAGCCTGGTTTAACCCTCTCCAGGACAAATCTGTTTGTTTTCTTGGCAGTCCATGGTACAATCAATACTCTTCTCCAGCACCAAAGCTCAAAGGCGTCAATTCTCCTTCTATCCTCCGTAGTCATTGTCCAACTCTCTGATGCATAACACATGAGTGCAAAAACTATGGCCTGTATCAGGCACACCTTAGTCTCCAGAGAGACACTGTTGCTCTTGAGTACTTTAGAGAGGTCCCTAACAGCAGACTTTCCCATCGCAATACGTTTTTTTTATTTCCTGGCTACTGGTGCCAAGAGTGTTGACCATGGAGCCGAGCAAACTGAAGCTGTGAACAATCTCAATCTCTTCACCATCCATCCTGATGCTACCGATTGGTCCAGTGGTGAGAATTTTTGTCTTTTTAACATTGAGCCTCAGTCGATATTGAAGGCTGCAGTCATATAAATTAATTTCTCCAACGATTTTTGTTTAAATAGAGCCTCTTTTCAGTAGAGCTGCAGGGCAGGAAAACATCTCAGACAGTCCAACTATATATACCACTGTCTTTGAATGTTTCTCTATTTTATGTTAGCAGTCAGCCACTGAAAATAGCCTGGACATTATGTGGGGTAACCCACTATCATTCAGTCACATTGACAGAAGAAAAAACAATTACAGTATCCATGTTCTCATTAACTAAAATCCTTTAATAAAGAAATGTTGGAGTCCTAGTGCCACAATTATTAAACTGTTAGCTGCTAATGGAATGGTTGGTTGCTTAAGTCTATCAGGCCCTCGGAGAGAGAAATATTAGGAAAGTGACTTCTCCAAGGACTTACAGCCTTGAAAACTGTACAGGGAAGTTCTAGAAAGTTAAGCAAAAGTGGCAGGTTATAAACTGATACAGTAAAACTAAGGCATCATGTAAGTACAGAAAAAAGAAAAATCTACCTTTCTATTAAGTAAACTAACGCACTACCATCAAACTGACTGCATCTCTTAGAGATCCTCCAGTGGGTTTCTGAGGCTGCTTGACAGGAGGAAACTGGTAAGTTTTCTCCTGCCAACTCGCTGGGGGATGCAAACCACCAGGCACACATTTTGTGGCACCAAACTAAAGGCAAGTGATTCAAATCCAGCAGCTTCTCTGTGAAAACCTACTGGAAGCTTAGCTGTAAGTTGTCAAATAGGGTTGTTGTTGTTTCCCTTGATAGTGAAACACATACTGTGACTGATTATCTTTCTCGTCCCTTTAACTCTGGGCAAAGAGCTGCTTACATCTCAATTTACTCTTTCCCTTGAATCAGAGGTACAAACTCTTTTACATGCTAGTAGTTACATTTTGTTTTAATAATACTACAAAGAGAAGCAAGAATCTCAAAATTTGTCATATGGACCATGCTTTTACTTCAAAGTTTTTAAAATGTAGGAGGGAATGCAGATACATCTTGTTAATGATTTCATCTTGCTTGGATCCACAATCAACACTTCTTGACACCAGCAATCAGAAAATCAAAAGACAAGTTGCACTGAGAAAACCTGCTGTGAAAGACCTCTCCAGAGTGTTAAAAAACAACAATGTCAGTCTAGAGACTAAGGTGCACCTGATCCAGGCCATGATCTCCTCAATTGTTTTTTATAAATCTGAGAGCTGGACAATGTATAAGGATGAGAGAAGAGTTGTGGTGCAGGAGAAGAGTATTGAACATACTATGGACTGCCAAGAGAACAAATAAGTCTGTCCTGGAGAGGATGAATCCAAGTTGCTTCTTGAAGGCAAGGATTTTGAAGCTCCATCTCACATACTTGGGGCATGTTGCCAGTAGAGATTAGTCCATGGAGAAACACATTATGCTTAGAAGTGTGGAGAGTTAGCACATGAGAGGAAGATCCCAGATGAGATGGATTGACACAGTGACTGTAACAATGGAGTTAGATATATCAGAGAAAGTGAGGTTGGCTCAGGATAGAGCAAGGTGTTGTCTATAGGGTCACTATAAGTCATAGCAACTAGATGGCATACAACAACAGTGCAGATACAGGAGTGTAATCTATGCAGCAGGCCTGGTTTTAATTGTTTTTCATCAAACATTCTTCTAAGTGGTATAATCACTGGTCTGTCCATTTGCTGTACAGAGGTAATGCGTGGTTGCTGTGATGCTAAACACTGTGACACTGATTTGTCAAATGCGATAATGGTTACCCATGGTGACAGTGTTTGGTGGAGCTTCCCAATTAAAACAAGCTTAGAAGCAGGAGTGGCACCCACTTCTGAAATGGCTTGCCTTTGGAAACTCTATGAATTTGGAGAAACTATGAAAGTTGTATAAGTGTTCAGGTCTTTCGTTCCTAGGGTCACTATGAGTCATCTACAACTTGACAATACTCAACAATAACAACAAAACAGTTTTATTTATAGCATAAGTGTGGAAAATTCCCCAAATGACTAAATTCCATATTGTCATGTATAAAATCCATATATTTATAATTTGCAATTCTCTGGAACATTTTTGGTCTTTTCTTTCAGATTCACAGTTATATAATCAGAATCTAACCATACATCTAAATAATTCTGAAGATACAAAATCTTTTCCTTTTTTAAATTTAATTTTTTAAAATTTTCTACTGGTTTATTTATGAAATTTGAATACAAACCTGAACAAAATCTTTCAATTTCCCTCACCCCTCTACTCATCAAATTGTACTACCCAATGATTAAGGCCTCTCTCCTCCTGCACATCCACATCCCTCTGCTTCCAGCCTCTCCCACCCATCTTGGATCCTTATATTCATTCTACAATAATGTTTTTAGACAACATTTATTCTTGTGGGACTGAGTTAGTTCACTCAGCATAATGCTCTCCAGTCCCTCCCAGGTTAAGTAATAATTTACAAAGTCATTGCTCATTGCTCCTGCATGTTACATAGCACAAGCTGAGATTTTTACACCAGTGTTCACAGCAGCAATATTCATCATCACAAGAACATGGAAACAGCCCAAATGTCCAACCACAAACTAATGGATTGAGAAAATCTCTTTTTCTAAGAGGTATATTCTCCAAATAGCAAGGCATGCTTTACCTAGCAAGTAAGAATGTTATAAGGCTTAAATAATATCTTCAGTGATGTTCACTCTTTACCATGCTGTAAAGGTTATATGATAAACTACAAAATAGACCACAGTCAACTCATTGTAGTTGAGTTCTCCTGATAATGTCATATGTTACAGACCATATCTGTTTGATAAGGTTTTCCTGATTCAAATCCTTACAGAAGGGGATTGCTAGTCCTTTTTTCTGTGGCTAGTAACTGGGCACAACCCATCTGCAGTACTCAACCTTACAAATGCCTTCTGGAACCAAGACACACCTTACTAGCAGAAGGTCTTCACTCTGAGAGGTGTACAGAGTATTCTGGGATTTGGACTCTGCATTTCTAAGTTTTTGTTTCATTTTGTTTTCAAATCTTAATGTTATCATTTGATATCCTTGTCTTATCCCCAACCCCATTTGTAAAGCAGAAATAAGGGAGTTCTGGTTATTTAGTCCATTAGGAGTTTTACTGCTAATCTGAAGATTGCACTATTGGTTATTCAAATCCAGTAGAGACTCCTTGGGAGAAATATGGGGAAAGTCCTCTGCAATTTACAGCCTCCCAAAAACCTGCTGCAGAGTCAGCTGTGAGTCTATTCCAACTTAAAAGCAAGAAGTCAGTGAAAGCAGAATACGAGGAAGACCTAATTTTCAGGTTTGATGTGAGGGTTAAGTGAGATAGGTGAGGCAAGGCACTTATCCCAGCACCTGATTATTTCATTAAAACTATATGAATGCTAGTAATTGTTATCTATTGCCTAGCAATCGATGAAAGGAAGAAATTAGGTACATTTGGTCCTACGTGTTAAGCTACTACTCTTCCTCCCTCTATATTTGCACATTATTTTAGACAAACAAAAATTATTTTTAAGGGCACATTGTTGATTTTTCTACTTATTATAACTAATTTCAACAACAAGAAGAATGAGTTGAGTTGAGTTTAGACATTTTCTGGAGAACTAACTTTACCTCCATTAATGTTCAGACTCACTTTTGTCTCTTGAGTAATTCAATGCACTTTTAAAGTTTTGGTTCTTCTCCTCTGTGATGGCTTCTGAAAGATGACCAGTAGCTGTGGTTTGGTCACATCTTTTAAGTTTGGGTGGTGGTTTTTTTTTTCCTTCAGTTTCCGTCGATGCAATTTGTCTGGGACTGGAGACTTAAATTTAAAGTGGCTAAGTACTAGCTCATGCAGAGATAGGGCTGCAATTCCCATTTAATGATTTTTGTTCTGCTTTTTCCAGATAAAAGATGATTCTTCTTAGTGGAGAAAATAGAACCAAAATAGAGTTTTAAGTAGTTCTACCAACTTTCTGTCACCTGTAGCCATTTTTATATTTACTTTCTTAAGAAAGGGCCCAATCACTGGCATTTTAATCTTATAGTTCTCAAAGTGTGGCATTTACTGATGGGGTCAAGGGCACCCAGCATTTATTCTCTTATTTTCTTTCCAATTCAAAATATCTCCAGATGGGCCCACTTCTTACATGGTACCTTAGGTGAAACACCCATGGCTTTCCAAGGCAAGATTGTTGGGGGGAAATGTGTAAAGTATGAAGATGTACTTACAGATGTGGTACAGTTATAAGCTATATAACTGGTTGCTACAAGTTATAGGGAGGAAGTTGGAAATTTTATCATTTTGTGGTCAGATTAACTTAATCTTCTTGGTTATCTGCTGTCCTACATGCAAATAAAAAAACTACTAAACAATTATCTTTTCTGTGCAGGAAAACAAGCAGGGGCACTGAAGCCTAGTAGTCAAGTATGCATGTTTGGTCAGCATACAGATATGGAAAACAATACTTCCTCTGCTTTTATTAGCATGAAACCTTGCTAGCTCTTGTGAGCCTTACCTTTCTCAACAGAAAAAAGATAGTGATATTCCCTACTTCATCTCACACACTTTGGGCATGTTGCTAGGAGAGGCTAGTCCTTGGAGAGGGACATCATGACTGGCAGAGTGAAAAGAAAGTAAAAGAGAGGAAGACCCTCTATGACATGAGCTCAAGTATGTTAGCATCATGAGGATGGCACAAGATAGGACAAGGTTCAGATCTGTTGTTGATAGAGTCACTTGGGTCTTACTTGACAGCACATAACAACAACAGTAGCATCTTTATATCATTTATATGGACTGCCTTAAGGATTTACTTAGATAATGTTACATAATAATCAATTGATAGTACCTTATTTTATTATTGTCACCTTCATAATAATGATCAAGTTTACTTTCCTCCAGGAAATGTTAGTGGCTTAATGGTAAGGAGTTGTGCTGACAACTCAAACATTAGCAGTTCAAACTCACTGGTATGCATGAAAAAGATGTGCAATCTACTGCCTCTGAAAATCTGCTGGAAGGCCAGCAATGAGTCAAAGCTGACTTCATTGTACATAACAACAACAACAAACTTCCTTTGGACAAGTAAGCCTACACTCGTGCTGACTCATGATAACCAACAAGCTTTGTTTTATGAAATAAATATAGATTTCATTGAGTGCTAGGAGCAGAATAATGGTGACATTGGGTTTTCCGTAAATCACACAGGAGGAGATTGACCATCTTTCTCCTAAAGATCTTCTGTCTTGTCAGGTGTCATAAAAAAGCTAAAGAATATTGTCCAATATTGCAATACTCTCACAATCACTACTGTGTTTTAGTCCATTTTTTGTGGTCATTGTGTTAATCCACATTCTTAAGCATCTTTTTTTTAATGACCCTGTACTTTATTAAGCATGATATAGTTTTTCTAGGAACTGATTTTTCCTGATATAACAAGCTTGAAATACAATGGATAAAGTCTCAACATCCTCCATCTAAGGAGTACTCTGGCTACATTTCTCACAAAACAGACTTGTTTGTTCTTTTGACAGTTCATAATATACCCAGTGATTTTTGCCTATATCTACTGAGAATTGTGGTGTTGGAGAAGAACACCAAATATCCCCTGGATAGCCAAGAGGACAAATAGATATGTCTTGGAGAGGGTGCAGCTGGAGTGCTCTTTGGAAGCAAGACTGATGAGGCTTTGCCTCACATACTTTGGGCATGTTCCTAGGAGGGGCTGTTCCTTGGAGGAGGACAAGAAGCTGGCAAAAGTGAGCGTCAGCAAAGGAGAAGACTCTCAACCAGGTGGATTGACATGGTAACAGCTGCAGTGGGCTCTTGTGTGTCAGGTGTGTGAGGATGGTGCAGGACGGAAGAGGGTTCAGATCTTTTGTTCATAAGGTTGCTATGAGTCATACTCGACTCAACAGCACCTAACAACAACAAAAAACAACTCAGAAGTATAGCTTCTCTTTGGTCTTATTTATGACAAAACACTATAAGGTAATGTTCACTGAAATTATAGAATTTTAGGGGTGGGTATTGCTAATGTCTAGAGAAAATATAGGAGCCTTCATGATAGAGTGGGTTAAACCCTGAGTTAAAAAAAATCAATAACTATGAGATATCATCTCACCTCAGTAACAATAGAAAAATTCACCAGATCAGCAAACAACAAATGCTGGCAAGGTGGTAGAGAAACTGGAACCCTTATTCACTGTTGATAGGAGTGTAAAATGGTACAACCACTATGGAAGGCAGTATAATGCTTTCTCAAAAAGTTGGAAGAGATGCCATTTGACCCAGAAATTCCACTATTGGGAATATAATCTAAAGAAACCAGAATTTCCACCCAAGCAGATATATACACCTATGTTTATTGCTGCTTTGTTCACAGTAACAAAGAGTTGTAAACAACCCAAGTGCCCATTAACAAACAAATGGATAGAGAAGCTGTGGTATATTCACACAATGGAATACTATGCTGCACTGAAAAACAAGGAACTCATTAAATATTATACAAAATGGGTGACCCTGGAGGACATTATGCTGAATGAAATATCTCAGTCACAAAAGGACAAATCCTGTATAGTGCCACTATTGTAAAACAGGAGTGACCTGGAGTTTGGGGGGAAACTAAAAAAAAAGAGGGGATAAATAATGTATACTGCATTAAAACACATAAGGGAGAAAACTGTTTAAAGGGACAAATGGGATATATTTTAAAAGGATATATGGTTAAAGTATTAAAAGGGATATATGGTTAAGTATCATTTGCATGACAAGAGTCCAGAATAAGAGCTACAAAGTAAGTAGACTGTGGGGGGAGGGAGGATTGTATAACAATGAAAGATTTTTTTTTCTTTCCAAAGAGAAAAGCGAACTGGGGGGAAGGGGTGGGCAGGGAGGAAAATGTGCAACCATGAATGAATGGAAATCCAAGTTCTCTATAATCTTTCATTAAAATCTCAATAAAAAAAATAAGTCAGAGGTTTGAAACTGTGCCACACAGGAAAAATATGAGGAATTCTTTTCCAGTTAAGATTTATAGTCCTAGCTATTCTGATGGACAAATCTACTCTGTTTATAGGGACTCCATGACTTGGAATTGACTTGACAGCATTAAGTGAGAGGATAAGATTCCTGTTGGTAATATGATTTTGTGTTTCATGTCACAATCACTAAATAGACGATATTACCATCTTTCCTTAGAATAAGTTTCATAATCCACAGAGGAGAAAGGGATTCTGATTTTTTTAAAAATTATCTATTCCAAGTTACAAATATTAATGAGTTTCTTAGACTGGTTACCAGTTATTTGTTATCTTTCAAGTGATGAGATACTTAAAGCATATTGTATCAAATTCTGATGAGTGTAAAAATAAAAAGAGGGAAAGAGATGATGTGGTACAGTTATAAATCTGATTTCTATGTGTGGAAATTCATATAAATTTGTTTTTGATGCACTGATTTTGATAACCTGCCATAAAACTTTTGTTAATGCTAAGAGGAAAGACACAGCTTACGCTATAAATTCACTTAGATATCTCTGCCTTACATATTTTGGTAGCAAATTAAATTTATCACTTCATTATCCTTTCCTGGCAGTTGGAAGTTGTAGACTTTAATGGAAGGTGCCAGGGTTGCTAATAGAATCTTCTCGTCACAGATGAAGGAAATGTAAAAGCAAAGCTCACAAAGATTTGCTGGGATTTATGTGAAAAGACAATAGCACCTATGAGCACAAACTAAAAATTAAGCCTGTACCCTATCAGGGGATGAAATTAATTATCTAATAGCTTTGTAACTCTGTCTCCACTATAAATAAAAATGTAGCAATTTCCACAAGTGATCACTTGGCCACAGTCATTGCTTATAGATTTGAATTAATGAGGGCATTTACATAAAACTTACACTATTTTCATCCTTCAAGTCTGGGTGCATCTGCCTTGTCCCTCCCCCTCTCCATTGTTTCTCACCTCCCAGGCTGAGATGGACACTTGCTGTTTTCTGCTTTCATAATTTGGATATTATAATAGTATTTATGTTGTTGAGAGGTAGTATTTCAGTGGTTAAGGGCATTGTTTTTCTAATAGACACAAATTGTGTACACCATTTTTCAACAACTAAACTACTAAACTTTTTATGCTTCAGTTTTCATCTTTGTAAATGGGTAGATATACATCAACTCTTCTTCTAATAGAAAAATCTTCTAATTGATGTCTTTGAGCTGTGGCATCGATAAAAAAGTACTTAATAGGCCATGAACTGCCAAAAGAATAAGTAGATATGCCTTGAAGAAAGCCCAGCCAGAGTGATCCTTGGGTGCAAGAAATAAAGCTTTATCTCACATACTTTGGGCATGTTGCTAAAAGTGGTTATTACTTGGAAAAAGACATCATGGTTGGGAAAATGGTGAGTTAGTGAAAGAGAGGAAGACACTCAACCAGATAGAATGGCATATCAACTCTAGCAACGGCCTCAAGCATGTCAGAGACCAGGAGGATTGCACAGAATAAGACAGAGTTCAGATCTGTTGCTTGTAGAATCACTATGAATAGTACTTACCTCGACAGCACCTAAGAAGACCTGCATTTGTTGTTATGTGCCATCGAGTCGCTTGCTACTCATAGCGACCCTATATGTACAACAGCCCTAAACTCCGCTCTGTCCTGTGCCAATCTCACCATCTCTGATACACCAATCCCAATTGCCCCAGTCACTGAATCAATCCACCTCATAGAGAGCCTTCCCCTCCTGCACTGTCCCTCCACCCTGCCAAGCATGATGTCCCTCTCCAAGGACTGGTCCCTTCTTACAACATGTCCAAAGTATGTTAGACAGAGCCTCAGAATATTTGCCTCCAAAGAACCACCTGGTTTGTCCCTTTCTAGGATGAATCTGTTTGTTTTCCTAGCAGTCTATGGGACCCTCAAAACTGTTCTCCAGCACCACATCTCAAAGGCAACAATTTTCCTTCTATCCTCCTTAGTCATTGTCCAGCTCTCTGATGCATAACAAGTGATTGCAAAGACAATGGCCTGTATCAGATGCATCTTAGTCTCCAGGGAGACACCATTGCTCTACAGTACTTTGGAGAGGTCCCTAACAGCAGACTTTCCCATGGCAATATGTCTTTTAATTTCCTGGCTACTGGTGCTGAGAGTGCTGACTGTGGAGCCAAGCAAACTAAAGTGTATTTGTATTTGTATTTGCATGTATGCATTTATTTATAATCAATGCCTTTACACATTGTTTGGTGGAAAGCTTAATGTTCTTGGCTGCTAACTGAAAGACCTGACGTTTAGATTCACCTTGAGGCGCTTGGAAAAAAGACCTAGTGGTCTACTGAAAACTTAGTCACTGAAAACTCTATGGAACACAGTTCTAATGTGACACACATGGGATTGCTAGAAGTTGGAATCATCAGCTCAACTCCATAGCAATTGATAATGTGAATAGTTTATTACTACTGTCTTACATGCATATTATCCTATAATTATAGTTACTATTAACATATATACATATTTTTTTTACAATTGTTCTTTTAATGGCTATCCTTCCATGTTTACAGGCTTGTTTTCCATTTTATCCCACAGTGACTGATATGTAGCAGACATTTATTTATGGAATGGGTAAAATATATGCACTGTTGTTGTTAGGTGCCTTAGAGTCTAGTAACCCTATGATTGGAATCCTATCCTATCTGTGCCATCCTTACTATCTTTGACATACTTGAGCTCATTAATGTAATCATTGTGTCAATCTATCTGGGTGAGACTATTCCTCTTTTTCATTGACTTTCTAAGCATGTTGTCTTTCTCCAAGGAATAGCCTCTCCTAGCAACATGTCTAAAATATGTGAGATGAAGCTTTGCCATCTTTGCCTCAAATGAGCATTCTGGCTTTACCTCTCCAAGACACAATTGTTTATTATTTTGTCAGTCTATGAGATATTCCATCCACCACCACCAGTCCATGGGTATTCAGTACTCTTCTTCAGCACCACCAGTCCTTGGAGAGGAACCTCACGCTTGGCAGGGTGGAGGGACAGTGGAAGAGAGGAAAACCCTGTATGAAATGGATTGACTCTGTGACTGCGGTGGCTGGGGTATGTGTGTCAGAGAAAATGAGGTTGGCACAGGATAGAGCAGGATTCAAAGCGATTGTACATAGGGTCACTATGAGTCACAAGTGACTCAATGACACTTGATAACAACTCCAACACCATAGCTCAAATTATTCTGTCATCCTTATTAATTGTCTAGCCTTCAGATGCATAGCAAGTGATTGAAAAGACCAAAGCCTGAAATAATAGCATCATAGTCTAAACTGATATGATTGCTCCTTATTATTTTAGACAGGTCTCTGATACCAAATTTTCCGAAAGTTACTCATCTTCTTATTTTTTGACTTCTGGTACCACAGGTATTTGTGGATTGTGGATCTAAATAAGATTAAATTGTTCACAACTTTAATAATTTCTCCAACTCTCATGATGTTGCTTTTTAAACCAGTAGTGAAGATTTTTGCTTTCTTGATGTTGAGATGTAATCCATATTAAAGTCTGTATTCTTTGATCTTCTGCAGCAAAGCCTTCAAATTCCTTTCATATTCAGCAAGCAAGGTTATATCATCTGCATAATATAAGTTATTGATGAATCTTCTTCCAATCCTGAAGACTCCTTCTTCAGAGTCGAACTTCTCAAATAATTTGCTCAGCCTACAGATTGAACAGGTATGGAGAAAGGATGGATACTACCAGATACACACCATTCTTAATTTTAAAGCATGTATACAAGCAGTCATTGTTGTTTGTACTCAACGGCATTTAACAACAGCAACAACAACAGCATAAAGAGAGATCAGTTGGCCTACTGGACAGAAAGTGATGTTTCCAAGCCAAAGGTGGGTGACTAATCCATGGCCCTCAGGCCTGTTTTTCAATTGTTTTTGGTCAAACATTCTTCTAATTCATAAATCCCTGGTGTGTCCACTTGCCATAAAGAGGTAACTATGGTTGCTGTGAAGCTGAACACTGTGACACTTATGTGTCAAATGTGATAATGGTTACCCATGGTGGACCGTGTTTAGTGGAGCTCCTTGAAGCTTGGAAGCAGGAGTGGCATCCACTTCTGTAATAGATTGCTTCTGGAAATCCTATGAACCTGGAGAAAGGATGAAAGTCACACTAGTGTTGAGGACTTTTGTTCATAGAGTCACTATGAGTCGCCTGCGACTCAATGACATTAATCAAAAGATGACCTGCACTGGGAAAATCTGCTGTCAGGAACCTCTCCAGAGTACTGAAAAACAATGATGTTATCCTAGAGACAAAGATGTGCCTGATTCAGTCCATGGTCTTCACAATTACTTGTTATGCAACAGAGAGCTAGACAGACAATGACTAAGGATGACAGAAGAAGAATTGATGCCTTTGAGTTGTGGTGCGGGAGAAGAATGTTGAACATTTACTGTAAAGAAGACAAATAGGTCTGTCATGGAGGGAGTGAAATCAGGTTTCTCCGTCAAGGCTAGGATTTTGAAGCTCTGTCTCACATACTTTGGGCACGTGGCCAAAAGGGACCAGTCCTTGGAGAAGAACATCATGATTGGAAGGGTGGAGGGACAGTACAGGAGAAGACCCCAATGAGATGGATTGATAAAGTAACTGGGGCAATAGACAATAGGTGCAGGTGTGTCAGGGTCTGGGAGACTGGCTCAGGGTAGGCAGGCTTCAGAGCTGTTGTACAAAGGGTCGCTATGAGATGCAGGTGACTTGATGGAACGTAAAAACAACAAAAAGTGTTTCATGCTCTGCTTGCACAACAGCCTCTTGGTCTAGGTGTAGGCTTTACAAGAGCACAATAATTGTTCTGAGATTCCCGTTATTTTCAATGTTAGCTATAATGTGTTATGAACCATATAATCAAAAGCCTTTGCATAGTCAATGAAGCATAAATAGACATTCTTCTGGTATTCTTTGCTTTTAGCCAGGATCCATCTGACATCAGCAATGATATAGCTGGTACCACAGCCTCTTCTAAATCTTCTAAACTGAACTTCTGGCATTTCCTTTTATACTCTTTGAGCTATTTTTGAATGATATTCAATAGTATTTTGCTTGCATATATTAATAATATTGTTTGATAATTTTCACATTTTATTGGGTCACCTTTGTTGGGAATGGAAACAACTATGGATCTCTTCCAGTCAGTTGGCCAGGCAGTTGTCCTTCAAATTTCTTGGCATAGACTGGTAAGTCTGTCCAGGGCTGCTTCTGTTCATTGAATCATGTCAATTGGTATCCCATCAATTCCTGGGGATTTATTTTCTGTCAATGCTTTCAGTGCAACTTAAATGTCTTCCTTCACTACCAGTGGCTCGTGATCTGTGGTTTGTTGTTGCTGTTAAGTGTTGTCAGTCCACAGGCGACTCATAGTGACCCTATAATGAAAGTCCTCAACACTTGTGTGACTTTCATCCTTGCTCCAGGTTCATAGGGTTTCTGGAGGCAAGCTATTACAGAATTGGATGCCACTCCTGCTTCCAATGATCTATGGTACTTCATGAAATATTTTGGTGTCGGCAATTTTTTGGTACAATGATTCTGTGTATTCCTTTCATATTCTTTTTATGCTTCTTGGATCATTCAAGATTTTGCCTATCATATCTCAGTATTATAACATGAGTCTTGAATTTGTTTTCAGTTATTTTATCTTGAAAAATGCCAAGTGAGTTCTTCCCTTTTTATTTTCCAGTTCCATTCTGCTTAATACTTTGCTTTATCTTCTTAAACTATCCTCCAAAATCTTCTGGTCAATTCTTTTACTTCAACTTTACTTCCCTTTGTTTTACCTTTTTACACTCTACTGCAATTTTCATAGTCTCTTTTGACATCCATTTTGGTTTTTCCTTTATCCTCTGTGTTTAGCGCTCAGGCATCTCATTCATAGGGTTTCTATGAGTCGTCTATGACTCGACGGCACCTAACAACAACAACAACCCCTATGTTTATAATGGCCTTTTGTTTGCTTCAGTGATAATATCCTTAATGTCCTCTCACATCTTTTCAGATCTTCAATCACTTCTTTCAATGCTTCAAACCTATCTTGAGATGATTTTTAAATTCAAGTGGCATAGAATCAGGATCATATTTCAATTCTTAAAGACTTGTATTTTATATATTAATATGTGCATAAATGATTAAGATCCCACTGAAATTAAATTTCAAACCTAGTCATTAATATATAAAATAAGTTCTATTTAATACCACTGAGCTTTGGTGAGCGAACCCATAGCTAATAGCTCTGCTAACCCAAAGGCCATATCTCTCTGGTGTTATAATGCTATAGTCATTCTTCCTCTGTACGATTTACAGTCTGAGAAGCTTGCTGGAGGGTCATCCATGAGTTCGTTCTGACATGCTGGCAATAAGAAAGATTTTAACACCAGCATGTGAATCTCTTAAAAAAGTTATGTAAGCCAAAAGGTATTAGTTGACAAAGAAGAATTTCATGAAACACCATGTAATCAAGAAGCAATGGTGATGAAGGGGAAAGAACAGGCTATTCTGAAGGACTTGAAAAATAAGGCACCAGGAATTTATTGACATATTTCAACAAACAGATGTTGTCTTGGACAGACTTACCAGATAGTGCCAAGAAATCTGGTGGCCTATTACCTGGCCAATTAACTGGAAAAGATCCACATTTATACCTTTTTTTTTTAAGTGACCCAAGAGAGTGTGGAAATTATCTAACTATATCACTAATATTACATGTAAGCAAAATTTTGTTGAAGATTGTTCAAAAAGGACTGGAATGGTACATCGACAAATAACTACCAGAAACACAAGCTGAGTTTAGAAGAGGTCATGGCTCTAGAGACATTATCACCATCAGATAGATTTTGGCTGAAAGCAAAGAGTACCAGAAGAATGTCTAGGATTTTATACCAAGGAAGGAATTTTACTTTTCAAAGAGAAGAGTGAACTAGTGGAGGGGGTAGGGGTGGACAGGGAGAAAAATGCAACAATGAATGAATGGAAATCCAAAATCTGTGTAAACATTCATTAAAATTAATAAAATAAAATTTAAAAATAAAGAATGTGGCATTTGATTGTGTGAATGACAACAAATAGTGGCTAACCTTGAAGAGAATAGGAATCCCAGAACATTTAAATGTGCTTATGTGAAACCTATACTTGGACCAGGAAGCAGTCCTTGTAACAAGCAAGGAACCTGTTAAGTTAGCAGAAATCAGAAAGAATGAGAGAAAGCTTAGCACAGCTTTATTAAAAGGGGGAATAGTGGAGTTCCTGGGTGAGGTTCCTCATTCTGGAGATGCAGAACGGGGAAGTCACACCTAAAAGGTATCAGGCAGGGTTTTTATAACATAGTCTTTAGGGAAGGAAGGGAAGTATGTTCCACAGTAATTTATGGTTCATCCATTAGTTTTGCCAGATGCGCAAGGCTGTTTGCTCTTCTTATCAGAATTTGAATTCTTCATTTTCCCCCATGACCCCCTTGTCCAGACTTAACAGAAGCATTGCAGGTTTAAAATCAGAAAAGGAATGCATCAGAGATGCGTCCTCTCTCCATAGCTTTTTAATCTATATGCAGAATAGATTATCCAGGAGGCTGGGCTTTATGAGGGGGAATGTGTCATTGATATTGATAAACAACCTAAGTTATGCAGATGACACAATCCTGCCTGATGAAACTGAGGAACCAATGAAGCACTTGCTGTAGAAGGTAAAGGCCTGGAGTCTTCCATATGGATTGAAGCTCATCATCAAGAATACAAAGATTTTCGCCACTGGGCCAATTGATAGCACCGTGATAGATGGAGAAGAGATTTAAGTTGTTAACATTTTCTTCAGTTTGCTCTACTCCACAATCAACACTCTTGGTACTAGCACTCAGGAAATCCAAAGAGAAATCACATTGGGAAAATATGCTGTCAGGGACATCTCCAGAG
Organism: Elephantulus edwardii; assembly: GCF_000299155.1. Taxonomy (NCBI): domain Eukaryota; kingdom Metazoa; phylum Chordata; class Mammalia; order Macroscelidea; family Macroscelididae; genus Elephantulus; species Elephantulus edwardii. Next base: position 8,684,575 of record NW_006399770.1, read on the forward strand.
TACTGAGAAGCAACAATAAAGGTCTAGAGATCAAGGTGCCCCTGATACAGGCCATTGCTATGCACCTGAAAGCTGGGCAATGACTAAGGACGACAGAAGAAAAAATGATGCCTTTGAGTTATGGTGCTGGAGAAGAGTCTTGAACAAGGACTGTCAAGAAAACAAATCTGTTGTGGAGAAGGTGAAACGAGGTTTCTCATTGGAAGCTATGGTTTAGAAACTCTGTACTCACATACTTTGAGTACATGGCCAGGAAGGACCCATCCTAGGAGAAGGACATCATGCTTGGAAGTGTGGAGGGACAGCTCAGGAGAGGAAGACCCTGGATGAGATGGATTTGATACAGTAACTGGGGTAATGGTGGTAGGTGTGTCAAAATCAGGGCAGGCTTCAGAGCTGCTATGCATAGGATGGCTATGGGTCACAGGTGACTTGAAGGTACATAACAACAACAAGACAAAACAAAACATGTGATACACATTCCTAGGATTTTTATAATAAGAGGCAACAAAAAAGAAACCAGAAGGGAAAAGAATACCAGGATCAAAATACAGTTTGGACTTTTGACAATTTTGCAGCAATCAGCCATTTCCCCACAAAACATACCAGCTGTGAGTGAACAGAAATTCAACCCCAAGTGTTTGGTCTTTAGTCCTATAAATGTTGTCATTTAATTTACCCATTGATAAGATTGCTATTACAAGACAAAATATCAATGAATATATTGAAGTATTAGGAATGTATTTGGCTGAAAATATCCAGACAAATTTCCCATTGGGTTGGTTTGTGTGATGGTGGGGAGGACATTAAGGCAAGAGGCCAGCCCTGCAGGTAACACTCTATCAGCAATCAATTTAAGGCTCTGCTCTGAGAGCTTCAGCCTCAGGCAAGGCCAGCTTTTGTTAAAAGAGGCTGCAGGCTGCAGGCACTGGCTGATTCTACAAAGCAAAGTAACTTGAAGGTCTACAAAAGGATTGAATACAATTTTCCATCTTTTAAAAACCAGTTTCTTATTTAAAATTGTGATGCCACGTCCACTACCTGGCCCTATCCTTGAGGAGCCAGATGTGTCCTTTCTCTTTCTAAGCCCTAGCCAGCCAGCCTCCCTGATGTTCAAGGCCTAAAGTGTTCCAATTCCACATCCAGCTGTTGGGAAGTTGGCAGAAGAAAATACATTTGTTTATGCCCCTAGCCATCTATTTTCCTTAAGCTGTTTCCAGCCAAGATTTTTATCTAGGTACCAGTTATTTATTTTTTTTCCAGTGGTTAACTTCATAAGGTTTTCAGTTCCCAGAAGCTACCTGATTAAAAGCAATTTGGATGACAAAATATTTTTAGTTCTTCTTATTTGATATGTCTTATTTTATTTCTAGAGGTATTATTGAATGCTTATTTCTAACTTCCTTAAGATTTAGTTATTTACTTTCTTTTTTTTTTAAATTAACATGATGCATTTTATTTTATTTACAGATAATGTTGAAGAAGAGTGCTTTTTATTTACAGATAATGTTGGAGAAGAGTCTGACAGACTTGCAAAAGAACAAACAAATTGTGTTGGAGAGTGACCAAGTGTAAGGTCATGGACTCAAGAAAGGGACCAGAATATAAGAAAGCTTAAAGGCAGCTTTATTTCCAGGTGAGGTTCTTAGATCTAGGGATAGAAACCAAGGAAGTCATGCTTTGGGTCTATTGGGGCAGGTTTTTACAGCAGGGCTTTGAGAAAGGGTTAAGGGTAGGGAGGGACATTCCATATATCTTTCTTCCCTGCTGATGTGTCATATTCTTTTGTTTCCTTATTCCCCTGGCCCAACACCAAGGTGGTCTTTAAAAGCAAGGATGGTGAAGTTTGTCTCACATTCTTTGGACATGTTGTTTGGAGGGGCCAGTCCTTGGATAAGGACATCACCAGAAAAGAGAGGAAAAACTTCACCAAGATGGATTAACAAGGCGTCTGTAACAATGGGCTCAAATATAATACAAATAATGAGAAAGACACAAGACAGGGCAAGGTTCAGATCTGTGCTCCTACTATCCATATGAATCACAGCCAATTGGATGATACGTAACAACAAAAATAGTGAAATGCACAGATTGTAAGTACACAGTTTAAAGAGTTAAGTACTTGAAATTATAACTCTAATTGTAATAAAGGGTATTTTCACTATTTCACAAAATTATTTTATGCCTCTAGTCAGTTTCTACCTATTATTTTTATGAATTCTAAAACCATTGACTAGTTTTCCCACTTAGTTAAACCTCCATATATTGAAATTGTTGTTGTCGTTGTTGTTAAGTGTCATGAAATCAATTTGACTCTCATTGACCATAGCACAATAATAGCTGTGAACCCTGCCCTAACTTAAGTCAATCTCACTATCTCTGACACACCTACCCCGATTGCTTGACTTACTGTATCAATCCATCTCAGTGGGTCTTCCTCTCTTGCCCTGTCCCTTCACCCTTCCAAGCATGATGTTCTTCTCCAAGAACTAGTTTATACTGGCCACGTGCCAAAGTATGTGCGATGGAGCTTTAAAATCCTTGTCTCCAAGGTCCAGCTCTGTTTTACCTCCTCCAAGACAGACAGACCTGCTTGCTCTCTTGGCGGAAAGTGGCGTGTTCAATGCTCTTCTCCAGTACCACAACTCAAAGGTATTGATTCTACTTCTGTCACTCTTAGTCATTGTCATGCTTTGGGAGGATGGACAAATGTTTTGCCAACATTTGATATTGTTGCTCATTTGACTTTATTCTTTTTTTCTGGATGTGAAGTGGTATTGTGTTTGCCTCCCCCAACCCATTTACTTTAGCCTCCCTATAAATAAGGACTGTATTTTGCAATAGGAATTTAAGCTCTAAATCAAGAAAACAGATTCTCATTACTAGGCCAGTAGGCAGCATCATGATAGATGAAAAAGAGATCGAGGTTGTTACCAATTACAACTTGCTTGGGTCCACAATCAACACTCTTGGCACCAGCAGTGAGGAAATTAAGAGATAAATTGCACTAGGGAAATGTGCAGTCAGGGACCTCTTCAGAATACTAAAGAGCAAGGATGTCAGTCTAGAGAGTAGGTGGTGCCTGATCCTGGCCATAGTCTTCACAATTACTTACTAGGCATCAGAGAGCTGGACAGTGGCCAAGGATGACAGAAGAAGAATTGATGTCTTTGAATTGTGATGTTGGAGAAGATTCTTGAACATACCATGACCTACTAAGAGAACCAACAGATCTGTCCTGGAAAGGGTGAAACCAAGCTGCTCCTTGGAGTCAAGGAATTTAAGACTCCATATCACATACTTTGGGCATGTGGTCAGGAGGGTCCGTCTTTGGAGAAAGATACTATGCTCAGAAGGGTGGAGGGCTAGTGCGGGAGAGGAAGACCCCAGGTCGGATGAATTGCTGCAATAACTAGGGTATTGAGGGTAGGTGTGTCAGAGGCAGTGAGATTGGCTTAGGATAGAGCATGGTTCAGAGCTATTGTGCATAGGTCACTATGAGTCATAGCTGACGACGCATAAAAACAACATAATCAAGAGCAAATATCAACGTTTTTTTTTGACATTGAGTTTAGACTTTTCTTTAAAACACCTTAAAATTTTTATTTTCAATTGAGATAGACCTTATTCAAGTCATAGTCTTCACTGAGCATGGCTTTGTGTTTAAATTACTCTTAATCAGGTAGCTTTTTGGAAGTAAATACTTTACGCAGTTAACCATTGTGTAGGGTATACCAAAAGACACAGCAAAAGACACAGCTATAAACCATTCCTGACTTTTCCTGCTTAGGTTCCTTCAGGTTCCCAGGAGGCAGAAGGGAGTGTTGTGAACAAAATATCACAGACAAGATTCTCAGAGTTTTGATGAACTGATGTAACAGAAGTTGGCTTGATTTCTTTGCTAAATGTCAAAACAAGGAATAAAGGCACAGGTGTGGGTCATTGGAGTGATTATTTGGGCTTTGACTCTTTCCTTTTTAACTTTTGTAGGCCTTCAATCTTATCTCAACAAGTTAATGCATTCCTTTCAGCCAAGGAAAATAATCTTTGATTCTCATTGGAAATCAAATTCATCATTATCGATTGATTTTTTTTTAAAAAAATAATAATATAGCCCATAAACAGTGCAAATCAATTGAAAAATTCTTACTCGTGGAGTCCTTCAACAGCTGAATATGCTCTATGGCATTTCACAGAAATACGATTTGATTTGAAAACATCTGCAGCATTCTGGAACACATTTTCCCCTGCACTTGACTTTTAGCTCATTATAGCTCTCAGATGTTCTCTCAGCAATCCTGTGACATATTGGAGTGTTGCTGAACAAACATCAGCGAAGCCATGTCTTGAGTAGTGTCAATCTCAGTTGAAAATGTTTCAGCTTCCTTAGCATCAACACTAGAAGAATTTAATTAACCCGCTAAAACTTTCAAAATGACGGTTAATGCATGTAAGAAATGAGAAATCAGACGAGAGGGGTGGGGGAGCGGCTAAGTGCTTAACCTCCCACATGCTGATGTCTGTACCCTCAGTGTGAGCTCAGGCAGACCATGAGAAGCCCTGATGCTCTGTGCAGCCGCCCCTCTCCTGTCATGGAACCTCTGGCTTGCTCTATTACCCCCATGGAGATGGAGAAGGTGGAGGTGGCAACTGCTGCTGTCACACTCCCCGGGTCCCCACACAAGGTCAGCTCCCAGCCTCTAATCAGCTCTCATCCAGCTGCTCTCATTGTTTTTAGTAGGTGGGGCTGGGAGACCAAGGTCAGAAAAGAGCTGTCTACAGTGACACGGTTTTTGCCCACTGCTGCTATTACATTAAAGAAGCAGCTGGTGAGATAATGTATGCCAAAGTGCTTTGTAAATTATAAAGTGCTTATATAATTGTCAGGGATAATCACTACTGTTGTTTTATTCCTAGGTTGGGGAGAGAGCACTGAACTTGACTCTGAGGAGGCAAAGTTTACTGGCAAGTTGAATATATGAGTGTGCAGGGTCCAGAAGGGAGGTCTGTGGTGAGAGGACAGGTTGAGAAGATAACAACATGGAAAATGGCATTGGCTCCAGGGGTCAGATGAGTGTGTACAGTAATCTGAGACCTGTAGATGGGAGAATGTCAGCAAGAGATAAAGAGGGGATTCCGAAAGAGTGAACATGTAGAAGTTCTCTTCACACAGAGAAATGGTATTTTTCTCCAGGCTTTGGGCCTTAGCCTAGAGTACTCTTCTCACTCCTGTGGTAGTTTCCATTTCTGATTATTCTGGAAAATATTCTCTAATCCTTCTCCATTTCTAAGTAGCCTGTGCATATCTCCATCACTGCAATAATCCCCCCACATTATAAATAGCTCTGTGACTAATTGCTCTACTGGTTTGTGATTCTCTGGGGAACAGAACAATATTCTTATTAATTATTCCACTTATACTAATAAGCAAAGACCAGACGAGCTGAGGGATGATATTAAGAATATTATCCAGGAAGAATGCAAGGGTTCATTATAAAGACAGAAGAGGAAGAAAAGACCAAGATGGATGTCAGAAAAGACTCTGAATATTGTACTAGAGTGCTTAGAAGCCAAAGCAAAGGGAAGAAATCAAGGTATTAAGGAGCTGGACAGAGGATTTCAAAGGGCAGCACAGGAAGACAAAGTATTATAATGAACTGTGCAAAGAGCTGGAGTCAGAAAATCAAAGGGGCCAAACTCGCTCAGCATTTCTTAAGCTGAAGGAACTGAAGAACAAATTCAAGCCTCGAGTTGTAATACTTAAGGATGCTTTGGGCAGAATATTAAATGATCCAGGAAGCATTAAAAAGAAAAAGATGGAAAGAGGATATAGAGTCATTGTACCAAATAGAATTGGCAGACACAGAAGAATTTCATGAAATAATGTATGAGCAAGAGCCTGTGGTGATGAAAGAAGTTGAAGCTACTCTGAAAGAATTGAAAACAAACAAACAAACAAGGTCCCAGGAATTGAATGCATACCAAATGACATATTTTAACAAGCAGATGCTTCCCTGTAAGGGCTCATCAAGTTGTGCCAAGAAATCTGGAGGACAACCACCTGACCAACTGACTTGAAGAGATCTATATTTGTTCCCATTCCAAAGAAGGGTGACCCAATAGAGTGCGGAAATTATCAAACAATATCATTAATATCACATGCAGGCAAGGTTCTGCTGAAAATTATCCAAAAACGACTAGAGAACTGCCAGAAGTGCAGGCTGAGTATAGAGGAGGTTGTGGTACTAGGGATATTATAGCTAATGTTAGATGGATCTTGACTGAAATCAGAAAGTGACAGATGAATGTCCATCTGTGTTTCACTGATTATGCAAAGGCATATACTGCGTGGGTCACAACAAACTCTGGCTAACTCTGAGAAGAGTGGGAATCCCAGAACACTTGATCATGCTTATGTGTAACCTATACTTGGACCAACAAGCAGTCATCAGAACAGAGCAAAGAAACACTGTGTGGTTCAAAATTGGAAAGGTGTACACCAGGAATGTGTCCTATCTCCATACCTTTTCAATCTATATGCAGAACAGATTACCCGGGAGACTGAACTCAGTGAAGAGAAATGTGACATCAGGGTTTGAGGAAGACTCATCAACAGTCTGCATTACGCAGATGACACAATCCTGCTTGCTGAAACTGAAGAGGACTTGAAGCGCTTGCTGCAGGTCAAGGACAACAGTCTTCAATATGGATTGAAGCTCAACATCAAGAAAACAAAGATTCTCACCACTGGGCCAATTGGCAGCATCATGATAGACGGTGAAGAAATTGACATTGTTGACAACTTCAGTGTACTTGTCTCCACAAACAACACTCTTGGTACCAGAAGCCAGGAAATTAAAAGACAAATTGAATTGGGAAAGTCAGCTGTCAGAGACCTCTCCAAAGTACTGAAGAGCAACAGTGTCAGTCTCGAGACCAAGAAGCTCCAATCCAGGCCACAGTGTTTGCAATTACTTGTTTCTATACATCAAAAAGCTGGACAATGACTAGGGATGATAGAAGAATAATTGATGGCTTTGAGCTGTGATGTTAAAGAAGAATATTGAATATACCATGGACTGTTAAGAGAACATGTTCATCCTAGAGAGTATGAGTCCAGGCTGCTCCTTGAAGGAAAGGATTCTGAAGCTTCATCTGTCATATTTTGAACATGTTGCAAGGAAGGACCAGTCCTTGGAGAGGGACATCATGTTTGGGAGGGTAGAGGGACAGTGAATGAGAGGAAGACTCTCGATAAAATGGGTTGATTTCAATGACTGGGGTAATGGAAGTAGGTGTGTCAGAGATAATAAGGTTGGCACAGGATAGAGCAGAGTTCAGGGCTGTTGTACATAGGGTTGTTATGAGTCAGAGGCAACTCGATGGCACAAAAACAAAATAACAACAAAAATATCTTCTTTTCATTAGATGTGGGTAAAGATCTGTTTGATTATAAGAAAAGGAGAGACCAGGAGAAAGGTTAGTTAAAAAAAAAAAAAATCAAAGAGGAATTTTTAAGCACAAAGAAATAGTAAATTACTGAATATATCAGAAACTGAGAAAAATGAAGACTGTAAACTCCCTTTTGATTTGGTAGTCACCAAATTACTGGCAGGGAACTCTTGGAAAATCTGTAGAGAGTTGCAATGCTGACCCAAATGCAGCATGTCTGGAGTTTGTGTACACCTGTGTCTCTGCAGGATAAAGAAAGGTAGTCTGCTACCATGCAATTTATAGTCTCAGTAACTCTGCAGAGGCTCAGCTAGGATCTGGTTCCAACTTGCTAGTAATGAGCCGTAGAGTGATAAATTACTGGTAATATTGGGAACATAATTTATGTAGCCTTTGCAGGACATAGGCAGAATTGGTTTTTTGTTTGTCTGTTTTTTAGCAAAACAAGTGAAAATGTTTATTAGCACTGAGACATAATAAAAGGTAGACCATGCTAAAGAGTTAAAGTGGAAAAGAAAGAAGAGAGGGAAAAGGGAGTGTAAAAATTTAAAAATAAAAACCAACCAAACCACACAACACAACCTTGGAAAGACAGCATGCTGTCAGACCTTACAGCATGCTGCCAGCAGAAAAGGAGGGGAAAGAGAGAGCCATAGGTAGGAATTTTATTTAAAAGTACTGAAGATAGAAACACAATTAAGGAATCAAAGACAATGAATTGGGATGATTTTTCTAGAACTTGAGCTGTGAAGAAAATAACAATTAACAGATTACAGAATCTATTTAAAAAAAGAAATCCTTTGAGATACATGTTTCTTCTATGTTTTTAGCTCAAGACATGAGGGTTGATAGAAAGTAATAAGTTGATCATGGGGAGAATCAATAGGGAGAATTCCACAAACTAGGGACACTTGTGCCAATTGTTGGGTATATGCCAAATAACCTATTTAAAACCAGGCAGTGGGGGAATAAACATTTTAGCTGTCTGATTTGGAAAGAAAAGCTATCTGGTATTCTAGGGCACTTTGCCAAAAGGTCAGGAAGAGGTAGAACGATGTAACTGGAAGCTACATTCTGGCACTAGCTGCCAGCAGGCTGGAAGAGCTGCAGGAAGAGAGATCAAGATGAGTAAAGATAGACTCATCCATTCTACACAGAACTGCAGAGCCATCAACCCCTATGGTGGTAGCTTCAAGGTATCTAGAATATTGAACTAATCATCATATGTTACACTGTGGCTAAAATGACAATGACTTAACACAATGAAAGTCCATCTTCCACAGCAAGAAGTCGGCTATGCTCCCACGGCTCAGCTTTCAGTTAAATGATAGGCCCTAAAATGAACAATAATATCAAGAGGGTACATATTCAAGCACAAATGACAATATGGGATCAGAAAGGCAGTATTTGCCTTTTTGATCTTCTATGGCCAAACATTCAGGAAGGGATTGCAAAGAAGGATGATGAGAAATGGGAACATATGGGGTGGGGGGGGGGTAGGTAGCTTTTACACCATGAGGATGGTATACTTGTCACACAACGTGTATGCATTGTTGAATAGAAAACCAATTTAATCCTTAATGTTTCACCAAAATTAGAATTCTAAAGTATAAAATAATTATGCTGACATTTTATAATGAATTTGGGTAAAAAAAGAAAGAAAACAGAAGTCTGTAACTTTGCTACAAGAATCAGGGAGGTTTACCTCTCATATAGATCCAGGAAGAATCAGAGATTGGGCAATATTAGTGAGCACAAGTAGTGTTTACCACAAATGCCAAAGGCATAAACAGAGCAGGATGGTCTTGTAGAATAAGCCTTCTGTTTCCCTGGGTCTAGCATTAGCACAAATGTCACATTTACTTATATTAGTTTTACTTAGGACCTATATTAAATTGGAAAGAAAAAAAAGACTGTAGGCTTTAGGGTCTGAAAGATGACCAACTTGATGGCACTGAGATGATGATAGATCTACTGTAGCTCACTTGGAGAAGGGATACACAGAAAATTATCAGTAGACGGGTGAGGCTAGAGAATTCATAGATTGCAATGAAATAGGCTGAAACTGACAATCAGAAAAGATAAGTGAAATCTTGTAAAGATGTATGGGAACACTTCTTCAAATAGCATGGCCTTGGTGTGGTTTGCTGGGAACCATGCTTAGCAGACCAGCAGCCTGGGGTGAAGAACTGGGAGCAAAGACTTCAGGGCACCTGCCAGTCTTAGAGGCAGCTTCACAAAGAATGCCTGAAGCTGCAGATCAGAGGACTCGCTTTGTGGCATAGTCACATTCTTCGTGCAGGTTGTAGTCACATCTTCTCTGCCTCATTCCTGAGGGTTGCCTGTGACTCTGATGCACAGAATCAGTAGAAGGTTATGTGTTAGAGACACTCCTTTCCTAAGATTTCTACAAAAAAATTATGAACATTCGGGAATTCAATGGTTCACTAAATCCACATGAGTAACCAGAGTCAACAGTTCTCTAAGAAGATGAGAGAAAAGAATGATTATTACATGTGGATATCTAAGTTGATGTGGTTAGCTGAGAAATTACCAATTATTCAGTGTAACTGAAGAGATCTGGCCTGATTTTCCTATACTTACAGGGTTTTGATAAAGCTAGTTAATAACAATTATCATCCATGGCATTTGGATACCAAAATAAAACAAGACAAAGTAAAACAAAAACCCAATTTTACTTCATTTTGGTTTTATTTTTATTTTTAAACAAATCAAATATTTAAATGAGCATTTATGTCTTTTTGGTTCTAATTTTATATTAGGATCAATTGGAATAAAAACATAAATTTCTGTTGATTCCTTTAGATTTTGGGAGTGCTGGTGGCCTGGTGGTAAGACTGCAGTGCAATTCCAAAGGCATGAGCTTCAAATCTCTCAGCTTCTCTTTGGAAGAAGGATATGTAGTCTCCTCCCATGTAATTTACTGTCTCTGAAAACCAGGTAGAGGGTCAGCTAGGAATCAATTCCTATTGGATGGCACACAACAACAAACAACAGTGGCCTCCAATGAGATGGACAGATACTCTAACTTCAGCAATGGGCTCTAGTTGTCTCAGAGATGATAAGAATGGCACAGAGTAGTGCAGGTTTTAGAATGACTGTTCACAGGGTCACTGCTCAACTCAAAGGCACCTAGCAACAACTACCACCACCGCCACCACTTTTATATTACTCAAGTGAGTCTCTGACTCCAAAATTTCCAGAAAAGTGTAAGTTCAGTCTCATTTAATCTCCCAATGTGCTGAATTAGAACCAACTCATAGCTTATCCTCCAGAGGATTTTGTTGTTTTTATGTGTTATTGAGTTGTCTGCAACTCATAGTGACTCTGTGTACTGCTAGCAGCTCTGAAGCCGGCCCCGTCCTGAGCAAGTGTCACTGATTCTGACACTCCAACACCCATTGCTCCAGTTACTTTTTCAATTCATCTCACTGGGGTCTTCCTCTCCTGCACTGTCCCTCCATCCTTCCAAGCATGATGTCCTTCACTAAGGATGGGTCCTCCTGGCCACATGCACAAAGTATATGAGACAGAGCTTCATAATCCTAAACCTGGCTTAACCCTCTCCAAGACAGACCTATTTGTTTTCTTGGTGGTCTGTGGTATGTTCAAGACTCTTCTCTAACACCACACTTTGAAGGCATCGAGTTTTCTTCTGTCATCCTTGGTCATTGTCCAAGCATAGGAAGACATTGTGAATCATAGACTGGATTAGGCACACTTTAGTCTCTAGACTGACATCATTGCTTTTCAGTACTTTGGAGAGATCTCTGACAGCAGATTTTCCCAGTGATAGTCAATCTTTTGATTTCCTGACTGCGAGTGCCAAAAGTGTTGATTGTGGATCCGAGCAAGCTGTAAATGTTAACAACCTCAATTTCTTCTCCATCTATCATGGTGCTTCCAAATATCTCAGTGGTGAGAATCTTTGTCTTCTTGATATTAAGCTTGACTTTCTGCAGCAAGCGCTTCAGATCGTCTTCAGTTTCAGCAAGCAAGGTTGTATCATCTGCATAACGTAGGTTGGAGGTGAGTCTTCCTCCAATCCTGATGCCACATCCCTCCTCATATAACCCTACTTCCTGAATTATCTTTTCTGCATATAGATTGAAAAGATATAAAGACAGGATTTTAAAGATTGTTAATTGGGAAGAGATTGTCATATTTTTCAAACGTGCAGAGTACATTCAACAAAGATATAACCAATGCTATATAAGGAACACCAAAGAAGACCATATGGCTTTGAATTGTGGTGCTGGCAAAGAGTACTGAATATCCTATGGACTGTCAGAAGAAAAAGGAAGTATGTCTTGGAGAAAGGACAGCCACGCTGCTCCTTAAAGGCAAAGATGGTGAAATGTCACCTCACAATTTGGACATGTTCTGAGGATGGATCAGTCTTTGGAAAATAAGCATCATGCTGAGAGAGATTGAAGGTCAGAGAAAGAGACGAAGACCCTGAACAACAGGGACTGACACAGTGACTGCAATAATGAGCTTGAACATGGTAGATATGAGTATGTGCAGGATCAGAAAAGGTCTAGATTTATTGTTCACAGGGACAGTACAAGTCGTAGTTAACTCAATGATATCTAACAATAGGTAGCATCTAGAGACATAGTACAGAATTACAAAAAAAGATATATCATCTTTCTCTATAATTTTTAAAAAAAAATCATCATCTAAAATATGGATTGTTGTTGCTATGGTTGCTATGTGCCATCTAGTTAGAAGTGATCATAGTTTATCCTCCAGAGAATTTTCTTAGATTGTAGACTATAAGGGAAGAGAATGACCATCTTTCTCCTCTAGAGTAGCTCAGGGATTTGAACCATATGCCTTTTAGGTGGCAGCATGAAATCTTACGACTGGGCCACCACAGCTCACTATAGTAGTTTACAGTAAATGTCCATTAATTTGGTAGAGTTCATGGAGGAAGTGTATGGGCAGTTAGGCATGAGTTGAAAGATAAGATTGAATTCAAATCACAATTTACACACTTAAACTCATCACTGTCGACTTGAAAGTGTCTCATAGCTGATCTCCAGGAAGTCTTCGGAGGCTATACACTATGTAAGAGAAGACTGCCCCTCTTCCTCTCAGTGACCAGTAGGTAGATTTAAACCACCTAACACTTGTTATTGATGGCCTTTGAGTCGAGCACAACTCATAGTGACCCTATGAGGGGGCCTGAAGCCCCTCTTACAACTACCAACATTTGTGAAAGTTCTTAGAGTTTTTGGAGGCATGTTGTTTAGGAAGTGGATGCCACGCCTACTTCCAACAAGTGCTCTTATATACATATTGTAACTGTTTTTTAAATTCTAAAGGCCTGAAGCCCCTCTACAACTACCAACATTTATGAAAGTTCTTAGAGTTTTTGGAGGCATGTTGTTTAGGAAGTGGATGCCACGCCTACTTCCAACAAGAGCTCTTATATACATATTGTAACTGTTTTTTAAATTCTTTATTTCTACTCAGGACAAGAAAAATTCCATTCTTCTTCTCCTGGTTCATAAGTAATGCTGGTGTTGTCTATTGTAGAGTTGGAACCGACCCATACTTGATCCCCCAGAAGGTTTTCAAATGCAGTAAATCATACAATAGGAAACTGCCCATCCTTCTCCCACAGAGTGACTCATGTCCTTGAACCAAATTGCCTTTGGGTTTGCAGTGCAGCTTCTTGCCACTAGCCCACCAGAATTAATATAGACAGGTTGTGTTGAAAATGTAAAATGTTTGCACAAGTTCTCAATATATAATGAATATTAAGAAGGTGGATTTTTATTATAGTTAATGAAGTATGAGAGATTTTACTTAACCACTTACTCTCATGAAAGTGACTAAGGAAATAGTTACATTTATAATTGACATTTAAATATCAAATTTATATGGTAAGAAAAAAACAGAGAATAAGGAGCTCTGGTGGCCTAGTGATAGGAAGCTATGCTGCAATCCCAAAGGCATGTGGTTCGAATTCACCAGTTGCTCTGAAGAAAAAACATGGGCAATTTCCTCCTGTGTGATTTACTGCATCTGAAAACCTGCTGGAGGTTAAGTATGAGTCTGTTCTAAATTAATGGCATAGAACAACAAACACCAACAATATAGAGAACAGAATTTTTAAAAGCAGTTATGCGCAAAGGGAAGTAACTTATAGGAAAATAATGCTTGCTGAACTGAGGCAGATTGAACTGCTTCCTGCAGAAGGTTGAGGACTGAAGCCTTCAATATGGATTGAGGCTCAACATGAAAAAGACAGACATTCTCACCACTGGGCTGACTGTCAACATCATGATGGATGGAGAAGATATTGAGGTTGTTAACACCTACAGCTTGTTTGGTTCCACAATCAACACTCTTGGCACCAACAATCAGGAAATCAAAAGACAAATTGCATTAGGTAAGTCTGCTGTCAGGGATCTTTCCAGAGTACTGAGAAGCAACGATGTCAGTCTAGAGACTAAGGTGCACCTGATCTAGGGCATTGTCTTCTCAATTAGTTACTATGCATCAGAGACCTGGACAATGACAAAGGGAGACAGAAGAAGAATTGATGCCTTTGAATTGTGGTACTGGAGAAGAACATACCATGGACTAACAAGAGAACAAATTGGTCTGTCTTGGAGAGGGTGAAACAAATTTTCTCTTTAGAAGCTAGAATTTTGAAGCTCTGTCTCACGTATTTTGTCCATGTGGCCAGGAGGGACCATTCCTTAGAGAAAGACATTATACTTGGAAAGGTGGAGGGACAGTGCAGGAGAGAAAGACCCCAATGAGATGGATTGAAAATTTAACTGGGGCAATGGGGGTTGGAATGTCAGAATTAGTGAGAATTGCTGAGGACAGGGCAGGCTTCAGAACTGCTAGAAGCACACAAGGTCACTATGAGTTGCAGGAGACTCAATGGCACGTAACAGCTGATATAATAATATCAGTTGATTTCAGCCATGCTCTGTTGGCCTAAGGTAAGAATCTGCACTGCAATCCCAAATGCACCAGCTGCTCTGCTGGAGAAGGATGCGTAAACTCCTCCGGTGTGATTACTGCCTCTGAAAACTGCCAGGGTCAGCTATCGGTTGGTTCTGACTCAATGGTACCCAACAACAACATGCAATAGTAGAATGCAGTGAGCCAACTGCAGTGGTTACAGATCCAAAATTTCAATTGCTACCCAGAGCCCTATGGTCAGGCATCATATAAGGTGTTACACACACAGACAATCAAGTGGAAAGCTTTGTGTTGTAATATTGTGTCCTGTGCCCATGTAGGCACTAGGAATTGATCACACTGTCTTTGCATTTTACTTTACAATCAATCTCCATACAGTGATCCAGGAGCCACTATGACCTAATAAACTTCCTTGTGACATGAACCAAGTTTAATCCTTGTGAAAAAGTCTTATATGGGCAAAGACAATTCTGGGTTATAAACGGTGTCAAAATCTTTCCATAAAAGAGAGGCTGTAATCATCTTTCTCCCAACAACTCCTGTTAAAATCTGATATTATTTTTACTTCTGATTTGGCAAGGGCAGTAGCACCCTCCCTACTGCCTATTTTAGGACCACTCATGCCAGTTTACTATTTCAATCATTATCCAAGTAACTGATAGAGATGTAAAATGTCATCTGGAATTTTTGTAACATTATAATGTAACCATCTGGCAGCTACTAAGAGAAGAACTATAAGAACTAAAGCTGCAGTGGGAAAAGATAGGGTGGATGAAGACTACAGGGTCATAAGACAACTTGAGGGAACATGTCTTTCTTCTCCCATCCTCCTGCTCTTTTCCTTACCTAACTCTGCAAGACATCATTAGAAATATAAACAAGGGGAGTAACAATTATTACAGATGAACAAATCCATGAAAAGATCTCTTGCTATGTTTTTTCATTGTAAGATTCTCATACTATTGATAGATTAAATTATTTTAAAACATTCCAGTTTGCATTTTAAAAGCATTTCATATATTACAGTCATAGAATTCTTTGTCAGATAAATGCATTAAAGGTATATTCTTCCATTCCATGACTTGAGATTTCACTGTCTCATTGTGTCTTTGCAATGGGAAGTTTTTTTCAATTGTGATGACATATAATATATCTATTTATTTATTTTATATTTAGCACTTTTGTGTCCTTAAAGAAATTTTTCTTTACCAAGATTATGAAGATAGTTACTTCTGTTTTCTCCTATACTTTTATAGTTTTAGCTTTTACTATTAGATTTATGATCAAGGTAGAGTTTCCTCTGTGTCTGCTGTGAGGCAGGTGTCGAGGTTCCTTTTTTCTTCCATATGGGCATCCATTAATTCCAGTACCATTTGTTGAAAAGTCTTTTCCTTCCTTCATTGGACTGCTTTGACACCTTTGTCAAAAATCAATGGAGTGTGTATGTGTGGGTCTATTTCTGGACTCTTTATTCTGTTTCATTGATCTATTTGTCTATGCTGACACCAAAACACACTTGCTTGATTACTGAAGATTTATAGAATGTCTTGAAGGCAAGCTATAAATTCTCTAAATTTGCTTTGCGATTTTGAATGCCAATGCAAATTTTAGAATCAGGTTGTTGTTAAAGACTAGCAAAAAAAAAATCATGCTGGAATTTTGGTTGGGATTGTTACAAATCTGCAGATTAATTTGGGGAGAACTGGCATCTTGGCATATCATCGGCAATGATTTAAAGCTTCCTTAATTCTCTCAGCTATTCTTTCTGGCTTTCAGTATGCAGGTTGCACAGGTTTGTTACGTGTTCCTAAATGTTTTATGAGGTTTTTTATGCTATTAAGAAATGGTCATTTTAATTTTTTTAATATATTCAATTATTCGCATAAAAATGCAAACAATTACTGCACATTTTCTGTCATAACTTTTCCACATTCACTTCTTATTTTCTTAGTGTTTTTTACAAGTTACTTAGGACTTTCATGTGTAAATTTTATTAGCTAAAGATCATTTCAATTTTTCATTTTTGATCTAGATACTTTTGTCTCCCTCTTTCTCTGTCCCTCTCTTTGTCCTTCTTGTATTAAATAGAAATGGGGAGAGTGGACATTCCTACCAATTCTTGATTTTTGGAGAAAATTATTTCTTTTTTATCATGAAGTATGACAATGCTCGTTATAAACTTTAAGTAAATGTATTTAATTAGAAAAATAAAATTTCTCCCTTTCCTAAATTACTGAGTTTTGATTATGAATGGATGTTGGATCTTAGAAACTGTTCTTCTACATTTATTGATTTATATCCATAAAGAAAAACCTCCAACAATTTAGTAAAAAGTAAATCTAATAAAATTGAACAAAGTATTTGACATTTAACAAAGGAAGCTACATGAATGGCCACTAAGGTCATAATGATGGTTAAATTATCAGAGAGATTAAAATTAAAATCATAGTGATGACCAATATGTAGTGAGGTTGTCAATTGTTGGTTAGACGAATAAGAACAGAAACAGTCATAGCTACGAGGAATGTAAAATGTTACAATTCAGAGACTCCAGACATTCTGGAGCCACAGAGACTAAATGGCTTCTGGAACTATTGCCTTGGGACAGTCTTTAAAACTTAAATAAAAAATGTCCCCTAAAGAGTTATTAAAATTAAACAGCAGTTTACATTTTTTTTTTTAGTTTAGCTTTTCTGAGTGGAGAAAAGAGAGTCAGCTTTGAGCAATCTTCTCTTTTATGATTTATCTGTATGAGAGCTCTGATGCTGTAGGGGTAAGGAGTTGTGCAGGCAACCCACAGTCACATGGTTCAAACGCACCAGTTGCTCCAAGAAATAAAGAGGAACAAACTCCTCTCATGAGATTTAAAGCTTCTGAAAATCTGCTGGAGCGTCAGTTGGTTTTGACTCCACCACACAAAACAACATATGAGATTGAAATGACTATAATCAATGGCAAGATAAGACTCTTAAGAGCAGAAAATTTATGTTAATGGAGGACAAACAACTCTGGAAAAGAGTGAAGGAATGGAAGGGCAACTTAAAAACTGTCATTGATATCAGAGTGAAGGAATGGGCAACTTAAAAATTGTGATCGATATCACTCTTTTTTTATGCATATGTAGAAACGGTTGAGTTGATACACACTTTGCTGTGTACAAGGGACTCTGGTGGCATAGTCATTAGGGAGTTGTGGTGCTAAGGCAAAGGCCAGGCCTCTCTTCTAATTCACCAGTGGCTACCTGGGAGGAACATGAGCCGTCTTCTCCCATGTGATTTACAGCCTCTCAAAATCTTGCCAAAGAGTCAACTATTAATCAGTCTTGATTCAACATCAGTGAGAATGAGAAAGAGTGAGTTTCCTGTGTATATTTAAAACAATGAAATAAATAAAAGTTTTTAAAATGAAATACATACACTAAGGAAATATATTTGATAGCTTCTTATAAAACTAAACGCACATCTACCTTACAATTTAGATATTCAACTTCGAGATACTAACCCCCCAAAAATGAATGTATGTATCTATAAAAACAGCAATACAAGAATGCTTATAGCAGGTTAATTTTTTAATATCTAAAAAGTGAAAAGAACCCAAATGTCCATCAGTATTTAATAGAAAAACAAACTGTGTTGTACACAAGGGAATATTTTTATCGAAAGAAAACATGAACCGCTAGAACAGAACATCAACTGACAGAAAGTCAAACTACATTCAAATATTCAAGAGGCCCTAGTACAAGGGATAGTATTGATCACGTCAGGTGGATTTTAGTTGAAAGCAGAGAATACAAGAAGGATTTTTATGTGTCAAAATATAAAAAACCTCCTTCAACAACAACAACAATTGCCACAACATGGATAAATCTCTGAAACATTCTGATGAGGGAAAATCTTTATCCTCCTACAATATGTTGTTGTTGTTGTTAGGTGCTATTGAGTTATTACTGTTAGATAGAAAAATAGCTGGGGAAAAAAAGAGAGAGAAGCAGCAGCTGGTCCCAAGTAATGAACAGGCCTTTATTAAGTGGTCTGAGAGGGACGCCAGGTGATTTTTTGCAGAGAAGATGAGAATGGAAGATGAGAATGGCCAGAATGGCAAGCAGGAAGACAAAGGCAGGTGCTTTTTAAAGAGGCTGCTAAGGAGGTCAGAAGGGGATGGTAGGTAGTTTGCTTGGGAAGCTGGGGGCAGGGTCCTGTCAGGATGTGATCAAGTCTAGGGTCTTACCAGGATCTGGCCATGCAGTGATCTTATCAGGAAATAGGCTTGTCAAGATATGGTCAGGCCTGCGGCTAAGTGTTTGAGGTGGGCGTGGAACTGCAATATTCTTGTTCCAGTTACCATTTACAGCTACCCTAGGAACAACACATCTGAAGTTTGCCCTACCCTGCATCATCTCCATGACCTCTGATATGCTTGAGCCGTTCTTCCAGTGTCGGTGTCAATACATCTCTTCGGAAAACTTGGGGCCTTTATCTGACCCTTTCACTTTTCCCAGTGTGACATCATTTTCCAAGTATTGGCCCCCAACGACAACATTCCCAAAGACTATGAGACAAAGTTTCACCATCTTTGTCTATTAGGAGCAAGCTGGTGACACTTCCTCCAAGACAGGAGTATTCTTTTGGTAGTCCATGGGATATTCTTTACTTTTCTCCACCACCACAACTTAATGGCATTGATTCTTCTTATGCCAACTTTATTCATTGGCTACTTTTCAGCTGCAAAAAAGCAATTGAAAAGACCATGGTTTAGATCAATAGCATCTTGGGCTTTACACTGGCATCTTTGCTCTTTAGCACTTGTGGAGAGGCCTTTGACAGGAGATTTTTCTCAATGCAGCATGTCTTTTGATTTCTTGACTGCCCTACCAGGGTGTTGATTATGGGTCCAAGTAAAATGAAATCATTAACAACTTCAAACAATTCTATATCCATCATGATATCACCTAGAGGTCCAGTAGTGAGGATTTTTGTTTTCTTTATGTTGAGACAGAATCTATAGTGAAGGCTGTAATCAGCATGCTGTTTGTTGTTATGTGCTGCCAAGTCACCTGAGACTCATAGTGACCCTATGTAAAACAAGCCTAAACCCTGCTCTACTATCCCTTGCCAACCTTACTGTCTCTGACACACCTATCCCCATCACCCTGGTCACTTAATCAATTCCTCTCATCGAGGGTCTTCCTCTCCTGCACTGTCTCTCCACCCTCCCAAGCATGACGTCCCTCTCCAAGGACTGGTCCCTCCTTGCAACATGTCCAAAGTATGTCAGACAAAGGTTCAGATTCCTTGTTTCCAAGAAGCAGCCTGGCTTCACCTGCTCCAGGAAAAACTTGTTTGTTCTCCTAACAGTCCATGGTATATTCAATACTTTTATCCATCACCACAGCTCAAGGGTATCACTTCTCTTGCTATCATCCCTAGTCATTGTCAGCTTTCTGATGCATAGCAAGTAACTGCAAAGACCATGGCCTATATCAAGCACACCTTAGTCTCCAGTCTGATGTCATTGCTCTTCAGTACTTTGGAGAGGCATCTGACAGCAGACTTTCCCAATGCAATTCATTTTTTAATTTCCTAGCTACTGGTACCAAGAGTGTTGATTATAGAGCCAACCAACCTGAAGCTGTCAACAATCTCAATCTCTTCACTGTCTATCATGATGCTGCCAAATGGCCCAGTGATGAGAATCATTTTTTTTCTTGATGTTGAGCTTCAATCCATATTGAAAACTGCAGTTCTTGACCTTCTGCAGCAAGCACTTCAGTTCCGCCTCAGTTTCAGTAAGTAGGGTTGTGTCATCTCTGCATAATACAGATTGTTGATGAGTTTTCCTCCTATCCTGATGCCACATTTCTCCTCATAAAGTCCAGCCTCCTAGATAATCTGTTCCACATATTGATTGAGTAGATATGGAGATGGGAAACATTCCTGGTGCATACCCTTCCCAATTTTTAACCATGCAATGTTTTCTTGCTTTATTCTGATGACTGCCTGCTGGTCCAAGTATAGGTTTCACGTAAGCACAATCAACATTCTATCTGTGAAATTCCTCTATTATGTTTATTTCCTCTAACATGGAAAAACTCATCTATGTTGTTAGAAATCAGAACAGCAACTGCTTCTGGTAGTGATGGAAAGGGTAAAAAAATGACAGGATGTTGTATAAGAGACTGAGTTGTTAGTAACATTCTGTATCTTGTTAGAAAGGAGAGTTTCATAGATGGATGCAACAACCATGGAAACAGCATCCAAGGAATCAAACATACCGCACTGGACAAATCTACTACCAAAGACCTTCTAAAAACTGATAAAGAGCAAGGCTGTCATTTTAAAGAATAAGCTGTGCCTGCTCTAAGCCATGGAATTTTCAGTTGTTCACATGTATACTAAAGTTGAACACTGAATCATGAAGCCCAGAGAATAACTGCTACTTTTGAACTGCTTTGTTGCTGAATAATATTGATCATACTATCTATGGACTGTCCTTTAGAGATGAGGATGAAAAGATTGCATATCATATTCCTTAGACATGCTATCAAGTGGGTGAGTCCCTGGAACTCAACCTCAGAAAAGTGAAAAAGAGGAAGATGAGCATGTTTCCAGCTCTTTGCTATTGCGAACAGTCACAAAGGTTGAATCCTTTACATAAACAATCTTGCGTCAAAAGCGAAAAACGTTATGATAAACATAAAATATCACTGTCTTGGTTTTGCAGTAGTAAACTGTCTTGTGTCTGTTGCGTCTTTGTAGATTCCTTTTAAATGTTACTTTGTTTTCTGTGTTAAATAACAAATAGACCTCTATATAAAATTTGTATAACCATATAAAATACTTTTATTAAGATATGCTATTATTGGCTTTAAAATATCAGCAAAGTAATGCATGTGGTTGTGTGGAAGTTGTTGTTGTATAGTAGTTTTTCAGAGGCAGTTAATCTCACAGGAGGACACTGCGCATCCTTTCCCATGAAGCAGCTGGTGTCCTTAAAGTGTGTGCCTTCAAGATTGCAGCTCAGCTTGTGGCCACTAGGCCATCAGAGTAATTCCTAGTGGAAGTACTAGTTTTGTTTCAGCTTAAAAAACCACTTAATTGTGCTCATGAAAAACCTATATCTAGATCAAGAAGATGTTGTCCAAACAGAGCAAGTGAATATGATATAGTTTAAAATCAAGAAAGATATGTATCCTTTCTCCCTAACTATTCAATCTGTATGCTGAGAAAAAGAATTGGAAAAGCTAGAATTTATGAAGAAGAATGTAACAAGAAGATAGGAGGAAGGCTCATCAATAACCTGCACTAAGCATATGACATAACCTTGCTTACTGAAAGCAAAGAGTATTTGAGGCCCTTGTTGTAGAAGATCTACTACAGCCTTCAATATGAATTACATCTGAACATCAAGAAAACAAAAATTCTCACACTGGGCCAAAAGGCAATGTCATGATAGATGGAGAAATGATAGAAATTGTCAACAATTTAATCTTATTTGTATCTACAATTAACATTTTTCATATCAGCCATCAAGAACTGAAAACAAGTATTGCATTGAAAAAGTCTGTTTTCATGGATGTCTCCAAAGTACCAAGGAACAATGATGTTAGTTGAAAGACTAAGGTGTCTCTGATTCAGGTTATTGTCTTTTCAATCACTTACTATGCATCTGAAAGCTGGACAAAGAATAAAGATGACAGAAGAACAATTTATGTCTTTGAGTTGTGGTGTCAGAGAAGAAGATTGAATATTAAATGGACTGCCAAAAAAACCAAACATGTATCTGGAGAGTATGCAGCCAGAGTGTTCCTTAGAAGCTTCATCTCAGACACTTTGGACATACCATTAACAGGCATGACTCCTTGGAAAGGACATCGTGCTTGGAAAGGTGGAAGGTCAGCAAAAGAGAAGAAAAGTCTGAAGAGTCTCAGTGAGATGGATTGACACAGACTGCAGGAATGGGCTTAAGAATGTCAGAGATGGTGAGGATGTCACCTAATAGGACAGGGTTTAGATCTGTTGTTCATAAAGTCACTCACTATGAATCATACTCGAATTGATGGCACCTAAAAATAACATCTGTGTTTTAAGGGTAAAAACACTATAAATTAGAATATACTAAAAGGCAATGCATTTGGGTTCAGATTTATACTTTTAGAGCTTTTCTAATTGTATCCTTATGAAAGATTTTTAATGAGAATGGATTCTGTTGACTTACTAACATATCTCCAATATGTTTCACCAATTTATAATCACATCATGAAAACAAAGATTCTTACCACTGGACCAATAGACAGCATCATGACAGATGGAGAGGAAATTGAAACTGTGAACAGCTTCATCTTGCTTGGATCCACAATTAACATCCTTGGTACCAGCAGTCAGGAAATAAGGAGACACTTTGCACTAGGAATATCTGTAGTTAGGAACCTTTCCAAATTATTGAGGAGAGGACTAAAGTGTGTCTGATTCAGGCCATAGTCTTCCTGATCATTTGCTATGTACCTGAGAGCTGGTCAATGAATAAGGATGACAGAAGAAGAATTTATACCTTTGAATTGTGGTGTGGAGAAGAGTATTGAACATCACACGGACAGCAAAGAGAACAGATATGTCTTGGAAAGGGTGCAACCAGAAGGTTTTGTGGAAGCAAAAATGATGAGGCTTTACCTCACATATTCTGGGGATGTTGCCAGAAGGAGCTATTCCTTGGAGAGGGACATGATGATGGGAAAGGTGGACGGTCAACGGAGAGGAAGACCTTCAACCAGGTGGACTGACACAGTGATTGCTGCAATGGCCTCTTGTGTGTCAGGAAGTATGAGGATGATACAGGATAGAACAGGGTTTAGGTCTTTTGTTCATATGGTTGCTATGAGTCATACTTGACTCAACAGCACCTAACTATAACAACAACAACAACAACAACAACAACAACAACAATAACAACAACAACAACATATTATGCATATTTTAATACCTACTATCATCTGACATGTTTACTCCTTTTGTTTGTTTTTTGAATAAAATGGTGCTGTTCCTAAAAACAAAACCAAGCCCCTATCTAGCTAAAATGTTAATTACAATTTGTTGTTGTTGTTGTTTGGTGCTGTCGAGCTGTAGATGACTCATAGCGCCCCTATGAACGAATGGCCTGAGCACTGTTCATACATAGAGTTTACGGAGGTAATCCATTTTGGAAGTGGATGCCGCTCCTGCTTCCAGAATTACAAATTAGCTTTCTTTTATTTCTTGTTAAACAATGACACCATAGTTTGTGCCATGTAGTATTATGAACATATAGCATTGTCTTACTTTAAAAAATTCAACCATAAATAGTTATCATCTCTGCTTTTAAGATGTTCAAAATGGGCTGCAGTGATGGACAGGAAGAAAGTAATATAAGATAATGTCATAAATGCAGTGTCTGTTATATGAACAAAGGGCCATAGGAGGTTTTAAAATTTAGTGATTCTGTTTTCCTAAAGGTAAAAGTAAAATCATACATGGTTTCAGTAAGTGAG
This sequence comes from Elephantulus edwardii, assembly GCF_000299155.1. NCBI lineage: Eukaryota > Metazoa > Chordata > Mammalia > Macroscelidea > Macroscelididae > Elephantulus > Elephantulus edwardii. The sequence goes on from NW_006399770.1 coordinate 8,708,519, forward strand.
TGACACATTAATCCAGCAATTCATGTACCATGCTGTTACTCCTACACAATAGACGATGTTCTAGGTTCTGGCACATAATGTATGTGATCCAGGTCTTAAGAAGTTTATTAACCAGGTACATTTGCCAAGACAAGAAGTTACCTGCCTACTTAACTTTTTTTCCACTCTGGCTGGTTTTTTGTTCATCTCGTTTAGTAAAACTAAGACTCATACAGAAAAAAGTGACTGGAAATTTCAAAGTTGTTCTCACTTTACAATACTGATATAACAGAAAAAGTATTTTCTAGACAGGTTTAGTGAATGCTAGTAATGACTAATCCTGAATGCTATTATTTAATTATTCTTAGACTATTCATTTATTTCCTTATGTATTTAGCCAACATTTATCTAGTCTTCAGTGTACATTACACATCAACACAAAGAAAACAGTTTCTTAAAAGTAGACCACTAGAAACTATGATGATTAATGGAGAAAAGATTGAAAATGTTAAGGATTTCACTTTACTTGGATCTACAATCAACACTCATGACAGCAACAGCCAAGAAATCAAATGATGTATTGCACTGGGCAAATCTGTTTCCAAGAACCTATCAAAATGCTAAAGAATAAGGATGTCTATTAAAGACTAAGATGTGTCTGTCTAAACCAAAGTATTTTCAGTTGCTTCATAAGCATGCACAAACTGGACAATGACTAAGGAAAACTCAAGAAGAATTAGCACCTTTGAATTGTGTTTGTTAAGAAAATGATTATACCAAGAATGGAGAAAAACAAATAGAACAAATCTGCCCTGGATGAAGTGATGTTGGGGCACTCTTTGCAGGCAAAGATGTTGAGGCTATATTCTACATACTTTAGATATAAAACCAAGAGAAGAAATTTCCTAGAATACAGCATTATTCTTGGAAAAGCAGAGTCAGCAAATGAGAGGAAGACTTTTAAAAAATAATTTTAATGAACATTTACATATATTTTTTTAATAATTTTAATGAGCATTTATAGAGATTTTGGATTTCCATTCATTCATTGCTGCACTTCTCTCCCCGCCCAGCCCATCCCCCCCACCACAGTTCACTCTTCTTTTAGAAAAGTAAAATAAACACTCTCTCCCTGGTACACAATCCCCCTGAACCCTTGCCACCGCCTCAAGTACACTCCACAGTGCAACCTTAATTGTGGACTCTTGTGATAACCATAATACCCTATCATACATCGCTCTTAAATTATTCTCTCCCTCATCTGTTTCAGTGTAGTATACGCTCTTGATGAGACACAGTGACTGCAAGAATGGGCTTTAACACAGAAGAGACTGTGATGACAGTGTAGGGATTGGACAGGTTTTCATGCTACTGGACATAAGTTGTAGTCAACATGAAGACACCTAACAGTAACAATGCATCAATGTTATACATGTGTAAGTTTTTATGATCCACAAAGTCGAATGGCTTTGCAGAGTCAACATGACACTGGTATATATATATTTATGGCATTCTGTGCTTTCAGCCAAAATCCTTCTCACCTCAGCAATGCTATTTTCTATATCCTCTTCTAAATCTAGCTTTCATTTCTGGTTATTCCTGTTGATGTACTGCTCTTGCTATTTTAAAATTATTTTTAATTATTAATGTGATATTAGTTATATCACAACATTATGATAAATAGAAACAAAGATTGAAGATGTCACCAACTTAATTTACTTGGACCTACCATAAACATCCACGAACTTAGTAATAAAGAAATTAAAAGTCATTTTGCAATATGCAAATCTACTACTGTCAATAACTTCTATAAAGTGCTAAAGAATAAGCCTATCAGATTGAGAACTAAGGTATACTGATCCAAGCTGTTATCATTTCAATCACCTCAGATGCATATGAAATTTGGACAATGATGAGGAAGGCCAAAGTAAAATCAATGTATTGGATTGTAATGTTGGTGAAAACTATTGAATATAATGTGGACTGCCAAAAGAACAGCATTAACAATTAACATAAAAGCACTTCCAGGATACTTTTTGGAAGTGAGACTAGTGAGTCTTCATGTCACACACTCAGCGTACAATAGAGTTAGTCCTTGACGAAGGATATCATGATTATTTTAGGTTTCTCACATACAAAACCTATATACAACTTTTGTTTTTAACACTTTAAGAAATTCCAAATATTAGTATCTCATTTTCAGTATCACTTTGGAAAAGTGCAGCCAGTGTGTTCCTTGGAGACAAAGATGATGAACTCTGTCTCACATACTTTGGACATGTTGCAAAGAGAAGCTATTCCTTCGAAAGGGACACCATGCTTGGAGAGATGGAGGGTCAGCAAAAGGGAGGAAGACTTCCAGACGGACCAGCACAGTGGCTGTAGCAATGGGCTCAAGAGTGACAGATGCGGATGGCACAGGATAAGACAATGATCAGGTCTGTTCGCTGTTAATTTTATTTGACTCGACAATACTTAACAACAACAAAATATATATCATACCTCTAATTCTAAAGTGAATTTCTAAATTCTCACAGTGACTACAAAAATGGACGGGAGCAAGAAGGAGATTGTAAGGATGGGATAGGGTAGGGAAGGGTTTCAATCCATTCATTGTTCATAGGGTCTCTGTGAATTGTAGTTGACTCATTGGTAACCCAGAACAACAGCACTCTCTCCTAGGTATTCTTGCTAAACTACCAAGGACTTTAGGGCCAGATGCATGTCAACTTCTAGCTTTTTTTAAAAGGTATTGATACATTTACACAACATCACTAGCTAGGTGTGGGGAACATCATGGACTCAAGCAAATTAGCGTCTCTGCAGTAAGCATTTCAATGTTCACCCTAAGAGGAATAAATAAATATTATAAATAGCCTAACATCAGTTCAGGCTCTGTCTTTTGCCAAACGAGTTATGTAAAAACATTTGGTTTCAGGGCTTTTTAGATTTCAGAACTTGATGAAGGACTGTGTGGGTCTATTTTCTGTTTATCTTTATTTTATAGTTTTAGGAATAGGTTTAGAGAGATTAACTAACTTGTCCAAGTTAGTCTAGATCTTAAGTAATGAATCATCATATAAAACTGGCAGCCTTACCCTTAAGTTTTCTAGTAACTTCTGAAATTGTGCCCATGTCTGCATTTTACTTTCTGTGTCTGCAGAAAGAAGGGAGGATTATAGGTATCTGAGTTTTAAAATAACAGGTTGTTTTGCTATTGCGGCTGTATTTCTGATAGAGCAACTGCCCTTCTGCTTCTTCAACCTCACAGTTCCCTTTATTGTTAGTCTGCACAGTCTCTGGATAGAACATCTCTGATCGCAAAGTCCCTGTTTTTACATCTTTGCTTATATGGCTCTTATCCAACTGGTATATTGATTCTTTGATGCTAGCTGATCAGTGTGTGTTTTCCAAATCTGGCCATTCAGGCTTCAGTATGATGCCTCTCTGAGTTTCCTCTCTTAGTTCTCTGATATCTTTGTTCACTTCCAGCTATAAATCAGGCATTGAGGCACCGATCCCAAGATATGCTTGCATTCAACTCATTACTAACATTTTGCTGTCTGACTTGGGTCCTTTGTTTTTAATTTTTTTAGCAATATGGTCTCTAGATCACTTCATCAGAGCCATGAGGTGATAATGCATATTCCTATACCAGTCTTTGGAGAGGAATATTATACTTGGAAAAGTGGAGGATCAGCGAAGGAGAGGAAGATCCTCAAGGAGATGGGATTGATACAGTGACTACAATGAGCTTTAGTATGTTGTATATTTGAGGTTGTGTGAATGATATGGGATCAGGCAGAGTTTGGTTGTGTTGAACAGAGTGCTGCTATGAGACAGGGCTGACTAAATGGCACCTCCCAACAGCAATAACAATTTCTGTGCAAGCTGATTGATTGCCACGTCTTTTTCCTCAAGGAGTAGTTCATGAGTTCAAACCATCAACTTTTTGATGAGTAGTCTGGTATTTAATCATTACCCCAGTAAGGTCCTTTTTCATTTTAAAAGTATAGGCAGTATATATAAAAGATACTATGATTAAAAGATTAAGTTAATAACTTGGTGAACCTTTTCCTTTAATACACAAAGTCTCATTTTCTCTCCATTAATGAATTGCATACTAATTCATTTTTTCTACATACCTAACTCATTGCATCCTGAACTATGAGTGGAAGACCGAGTAACAATTGTCTCTTCTCATCATATCTGATAGGGAGCTCTGGTAGCGTGGTCCTTAGGGAGTTGTGTTGTTAATCCAAAGGCCACGCTTCTCAGGCTGTTCAAATTCACTGCCCCCCAAACAGGAGAAAGATAGACAATCTTCTCTCAGGCAATTTACAGCCTCAGGAATCCACTGGAATCTTAGCTATGAGTGGGTTATGACTTGGTAGCAAAGAGAAAATACATCTGACTGTGTAAAGAAGCCAGGCACATCTAGAGTTGTTATGAAAAAATAAATACATCAGTGAGCTCTGGTGGCCTAGTGGCAAGAAGCTGCACTGCAATCCCAGAGATGTGAGGTTTGAATCCACCAGATGCTCTACTGAAGAAGGAGGGACAATCTCTTCCTGTACCAGTCAGATCTGATTTGACAGTACACACATTAAAAAAAAAAGTTATAAAAAAATAAATACATCTATTTTTCGATATAGCATGAAAACCTGTAAAGAAAAGTATCTTATTGTTATACTTACAAGAACACAATATCAGTTGTTCCCAAACACACACACACACACACACACACATACACACACCAGTGACACGAAGAAGGAAGACTCGGGAAGCCACCTGTACTCCTTGGATCCAGAGTGCTTTGATTCACTATTAGGGATATTAACCTGAAGGGAATAATCATCTATTGTTTCAGTCATGTCACCCAGCACTAGGGAATCCAGGAGCACAAATCTATTACCAGACCATCTGCTTCTTTCTGAACTAAGTGCTGAGAAATGAATCACTAATATAATCGCATAGGCAGAATCTTTTTGGAAAAAAAATTACAATGCTGAAAATGACACTTACGATTATGATAAAGCTGGGCTTACCACATCAGCCAAAGTAAAGAAAGTCTGAATGCAGATTCAAACTCTCAGAAAATCAATTACCATTTATGTCATTGACACAGTGTCCTCATCATTAACTATTTTCTATTTGAATATGGAAGTTTTCTGATAGAAGCGGAAAAGTCCTTTTAAACACAAAATGGCAGAGTACAATGCAGCTACTTAGATTTCTGCTTGCATAACAGCCACCCAAATTTAAGACAATGCCTTTTATAGATGGTCATAAACTATCATGTCAGACAGAATGTCCTTGAGATATTTACATGGAAACAGAATAAAGTCATTTGTAATTTTTTTTTATTTTAAAAACCTTGACTATTGATAGTCATTGATAAAGACAAGAACACTCACTGTCTAAATACTGCAGACTCAGTTTATGATAATATGATTAGTTAGACTAATAATGCCGCTTAGACACAGTCTTGCTAATTACAATATTATAAATATTAATGTCACCAGCCTTTCTGTTTGATTGCCACTCATGGAGTCATTCATCATATTTTCCTGGAACCTACACTGAAAGATTTTATTTCTTTCCCCCCTTTGTTTTTCATTACTGGACCTGCAATCATATGCATTATTCTTCAGTAAGCCTTTACTTTGACTTCTAGTAAAGGGATAGCGATCTTTTTCACCAAAATCAGCCAAATAGAAGTCAGGCATATGCTGTTTCTCTTATTCTTTCTCAGTCTCGAATGCAGCCATTCAAAGAAGAAGAACCAGGGTTTTTGTTTTTCATTCTTTTTCATGTGACCTGTTTCAAGTTAGGATTCATTTGAATTATTAAATGCTTCCTTAAAGAATCTTTTTATACTGCCTCTCTTCTCTGTCTCTCTCTTTTTTAAAGTTAATTATTGATGTGGTGACAAGGCGAAAAGACGAAGAATTGTAATTTTTTTTCCTACCCTCGCTCAGGACTCAGAAATGTCTTCGAACAATGGTTGTCCATTTAAAATCATACAAAGAGAATACAAAAGCAAAATGCTGAATGTTGTTTTAGAAAAGAGTTGCTAAAATCACCATATTATGCAAAATGTAAATGTAGTGTATATTTCTCAGAAAATAGCAGTTAGTGAGAAAGTCAGGGTATAACCTTTTGAGTCCGGATTTAACCACATAGCAGAAGCAGTTACAAAAGAGTATGATGAGAATTTAATTTTAAAAACATCATCATAATATTCAGGACTCTAGTGATTTGATTGTCTTGAAAATAGAAAGGTAATGTTATAATTTCCAGAGCTTGTTAGAGAATAAAGAGACCTCCAGCCTCCCACTGAAAAGAACGCCAGTCATCACCAGGGCCAGCACGGATTTGGAGGCACGCTACACTACAAACTTCAATCTTTTGTTCTTATGAGTTTGTGTTAGGTTGGTTTTATAAAAATGTAACGTGCGAACCTGTCATATAGCTGTAATCAAGCCTCCTTCAGAAGGATTCTACTCAAGAAATCACATGCACTAGCGCCAAGTTTCCTCTGTTAATGAGCACTGTGAGAGGACCTGGAATAATAAGTGACCAAGTACAGCTCTCGGGGACAGCCCAGGGGAGGCAAGCACATACCTTCCCGGTGAGTTCAGCAATACGTGGAACTGGTTTCCCTTTCTGGTGACGCATGGTGGCTGGACTCTGCCCATCCCAGTCCTGCAATTCTTCAATGCTTTTCAGATAAAGCAGGGCTTTGAGACCAGTGCAGTAGTCTTTGATGACAGTGAAATCCTGATTCTGAACAGCACTGCATACCTAGAAAAACATGGAGCAGCCAAGCAAATGTAAGACCATGGGTAATTCTCCTGCTCAATTCCCTTTACATTTATTCAACAAACATTTAGTTGCCAAGTCCTGTTATAGGCAGGACATATCATACATTGCCTGAATGTGGGGGTGATGGGGTATGGGAACACTTTTTTTTATATCTTTTTTTAAACACATTCTTTAAAAAGTAGATATTTTCATTAATTTGCTGTGAAGGTGATCTCACAGTTGTATACACATATTTAAACTTATTAAATATTTTCAGTTTATTGTATGCCAATCATATCTCAAGAGTTTTAAAAAATTAAATCTAGTAAGTTGCAATGTCATAGCATCCCAGTAGGTATAACAAGAGAACGGGAGTTTTAATGCGCTCATGATCTCTGTTGGACATGTCTCCTGGAGACAGTTCTTGGTTCACACGCAATCAAGTTGTGATGGAGGAATGCTCATTCGCTTAACTTAACCATCATTTACTCTTATGTGCACTTTAATCTCACCTACTATTACTTTTTCCTTTATAGTTTTTATTTTTCACTACTTGGTCCTTTCCTCTTGTCCTCAAATTTAACTTTCTTTTTTTCTTTCCTTAGGTTCTGTCTCAGGAGCAGAAAATGGTATAAGGGGCACAGGGCCATGAGAGTCTCTCTAAAAGGGGCAGAGGGAGTAAGACTAGCACAACTTCTCATTATCCCAGAGCAGAAATCAGATAAAGTGCCCATAGCCAAGCCCCATGGTGCCTCTGGAGCTATACCAGCAGCAAGAAGTTCATTTATTCCTTGTTGACTCACAGTTGTGGTACTGACAATGGGGTTTATTAGGGAAGTAGGTTGGAGAGTGGGGGAGGCAAAGGACATCTCACAATATAGGTCCAGTAAAAGTCCAGGTTCAGTTAAGCCACATAAATTGAGCTGGTTTGCTCAATAATTCAGCAAGATTTGCCTCAGAGCAGTTATAAGCCAGCTTCTCCTTCAATCATCTAGCAAAAACAGCAAAACCTTTAACTGTGGCCAGCATACATGCAAGAAGCCTCATGTCACAGCTTGCCATAATTTCTATACAGCAATTCCACAGTCTCTCCACCACTATCATTAGGGTCTTTCTCTCTCACACCAGAGTCTTGCTCCAATCTCATTAAAGTCTAACTCATCACAAGTCTTGGCTGCCACAAGTCTTTCCCTTCAGTATGAGAAGCACTCTCTCTTCTCTCTTCTCTCTCTTCTCTCTCTCTGTCTCTCTGTCTCTCTCTCTCTCTCTCTCTCTCTCTCTCTCCTCCTACTCCCACAGCTGTTGATAATTTACAAGACCACTTGTCTATTGTTAAGGTAGCTGGAGACCAGACCATGTAACCATAATGGCTATATAAAAAGCCAACTTTTAGGCTAATACCACATGTTTTCTAACACATCTTTTTTATGGGCTATAAGGTCATTTCCCTCTACACATAGATAATTATCATCTATCTATTCTTCAGCCTCACGGTATATAGCACTCATAAATGTTCAAAAGAAGAAGAGAAAAGGGAGAAGGGGGATAACAGAAGAAAGGAAAGTGGTTGAAATAACTAAGATAATGGAGATTAGGGAGCAGAGTGGGAAGAAAAGGAATATGAAAGAATTTATGAGAATTTGTTGAGAAGGGAGGATGATCAGCATATAAATAATAATTAATTATATGAAACACAATATATATGAGTTATTATCATCAAACTAGTTAAAAACAACCGAATGAAAAATACTCATTGACACTGAGTCAGAACTAACTCACAACTGACACTCCAGTGGTTTTTTGGAGGCTGTACATCACATAAGAAGAAAGACAGCCACTTCTCTCTGGCAGAAATACTGGTTACTTTTCATTATCTGTCTTTGATTTGGCAGCACAGATCCCTCTAGGCCACCAGAGCTTCCTTCCTTTAGTCTAGAGCCTTACATTCCACATAATCCACTGCGCTCAATGCCATTGAGTCAAGTTTGACTCAGTCATCTTGTATCAGTTTCCAAGTCTATAAGTCATTTCTATAGAAAAGTGTCCATTTATTCTTTGAGAATGTGTGTATTCAATACACTGACTTTTCTGTTAGCAGCTTGACACTTAATGCATTATGCAACCAGGGCCCTTCTTTTAGAAACAAAATATTCTTAAGTATAATTATTGCATGATTGCTTGATCAAATACTCTATTGCCAAAAAGAATCAAGCTTGAGGAGGACAAAACTAACATATATCATGATCACACATCATCTCCAGTGACTATCCCAGTATTTTATATGAATACTGTGCTCAGTAAATATTGTTGCATTAAATGATAATCTCAAGACATTGTAAAAGGAATGTTAAAGTTGAATGGTCATATATTAGAATATGTTGTTATTATGAGCCATTGAGTTCCATGAAACTCATAACAACCCAATGTACAACAGCTCTGAAGCCTGCCCTATCCTGAGCCAGTCTCATTGACTCTGACACAAAAACCCCAAATGCCCTAGTTAGTCACTGTATCAATCCATCTCTTCCAGGTCTTCCTTTCCTGTGCTGCCCCTCCACCCTTACAAGCATGTGTTCAAAGTATATGATACAGAGTTTCTAAATAACCTAGCTTTCAAGGAGAAACTTGTTTTCACCCTTTCCAAGACACATTTATTTGTATACTTGGCAGTCCATGGTGTGTTCAAAACTCTTCTCCAGCACCACAACTCAAAGGCATCAATTCTTCTTCTGTCATCCTTAGTAACTGTTCCATTTCCAGATGCATAGCTAGTAACTGTGAAGACCATGGCCTGGATCTAAGCACACCTTAGTCTCTAGACTGACATCATTGCTTCTCAGTACTCTGGACAGGTTCCCTGACAGCAGATTTTCCCAATACAATTCATCATTTTATTTTCTGACTGCTGGTGCAAAGAGTGCTCATTGTGGAGCCAACCAAGCTATAACTACTAAAAATTTCAATCTTTTTTCCCCCTCTATCATATGCTGCCAATCGGCCCAGTGGTGAGAATCTTTGTCTTCTTGAGGTTGTGTTCCAATCCATATTGAAGAGTACAGTGCTTGACCTTCTGCAACAAGCACTTCTGGGCCTCCTCAGTTTCAGCAAGCAGGGTTGTGTCATCTCATAACTTAGGTTGTTGATAAGTCTTCCTCCAATTCTAATGTGACACTCCTCGTAAAACCCCAAATCCCAAATGATCTGTGATCTGTTCTGCATATAGATTGAAAACGTATGGAGACAGGACACATACCTGATGCACTTCTTTGCTGATTTTAAACCATGCAATGTTGCCTTGCTCTGTTACGAAGACTGCTTCCTTGTCTGAGCATTGGTTTCCCATGAGCACAATCAAATGTTCTTGAATTCCTATTCTCCTCAAGGTTAACCAGTTTGTTGTAATCCACACAAAAATGCCTTTGCATAGTCATTGAAATGCAGATAGACATTCTCTGGTACTCTTTGCTTTCAGCCGAGATCCATCTGACATTGGTGATAATGCCTATAGTGCCACAACCTCTTCAAACCTCAGCTTGTATTTCTGGTAGTTCTCGGTCAATGTATTGTTCCTGTAGTTTCTGGGTAATCTTAAAGAGCATATTTAGTGATTGTTGTTGTTGTTATATGCCATTGAATCACCTGTGACACATGGTAACCCTATATACAACAGCCCTAAACCTGCTCTATCCCTTGCCAATGCTATTGTCTCCGACACACCTATAACTATCACCCCAGCCACTGAATCAATTTACTTCATAGAGGGTCTTCCTCTCCTGCGCTGTCCCTCCACCCTCCCAAGCTTGACGTTCCTCTCTAAGGACTGATCCTGCCTAGAAATATGTCCAAAGTATGTCAGATGAGTCTTCAGAATCCTTGCCTCCAAGCAGCAACCTGGCTTCACCCTCTCCAGGACAAACTTGTTTGTTCTCCTAGCAGTCCATGGTATATTTAATACTCTTCTCCAGGACCACAGCACAAAGACTTCAAATCTCCTTTTATCATCCCTAGTCATTGTCCAGATCTATGATGTATAGCAAGTAATTGCAAAGATCATGACCTGAATGAGGTGAACCTTAGTCTCCAGACTGATGTCATTACTCTTCAGTACTTTGGAGAGGTTTCTAACAGCAGCTTTTCCCAATGCAATTTGTCTTTTAATTTTCTGGCTTCTGGCACCAAGAGTGTTGATTGTAAAGCCAAGCAAACAGAAGCTTTCAACAATCACAATATCTTCATCGTCTATCATGATGCTGCCAGTTGGCCCAGTGGTGTTTTCTTGATGTTGAGCTTTTTTTTTTTTAAGGCATTTTTAAAACATTTTTATTGGTTTTCATATAATAATTCCTTTACATTATATTTCATTCCTATACATGGTGTTTTATACAATCTTTCATTTACACTATGTTTCATACAATCATTCATATACATTCTATTTTACATTAGTTTTTTAATTGGTTTGTTTACCAAGTTTATATACATTGTGTTTCACACTATTCTTCATTTTATTGTGGTTCATACAATTATTACCATACATTTTGTTCTATACAATCACTTGCCATTGGACATTGCCCATCATTACCATGTCCCTGTCTTTTTTTTTTTTAAGGCTGCAGTCTTTGACCTTCTGGAGCAAGTGCTTCAGGTCCTCCTCAGTTTTAGTAAGCAGAGTTGTGTCAACTGCACAACATAGTGTTCAACAAGTTCCACACTCCATCGGGTCATCTTTTGTTGGAATGGGAATAAATATGGATTTCTTCCAGTAAATTGGCCAGAGAGTAGTCCTCCAGATTTCTTGACACAACCTGGTGAGGATTTCCAGGGCAACAGCTGTTTGCTGAAATATGTCGAATGATCTTCCAACAATTCCTGGAGCCTTTTTTTTTTTCTTTCAAAGTCCTCAAAGCAGCCTGCACTTCCTCCTTCATCACCGTTCCTTCTTGATTATGTGTTGTTTCATTAAACATATCCTTCTCCCATGGAGCAGCTGGTGGATTTAAACCATAAACCTCCTTTGGGATTGCAGCCCAGCTTTTTAACTATGAGGCCATCAAAGCATTATACATATTTATTCTTTTTTTTTTTTTTTTAGAAAGAAGGTGCAGTTGAGTCTACTTTAATAGATTCCATGGAAATATGGGCATAAAATAAGCCCAAGTGTTCTGTGAACACCAGCATTTAAGGTGATAATTAAGGAAGAAGGTCATGAAGATACTAAGCAGACAAAAACCATAGCAGTAGCAAGCATATTGTAATATTTTGAAGGAAGTTCAGTAACATCACAGCTGAAAAGTGATCACAAGAACTAACTATAAGAAAGACACCTATTGATATTTGCAAGGAGAAGTAGTGTCATTTTGTGATGGGTTGGAAGATGGAAGAACTGGGAAGTATAGATACAGAGACAGATTGTTTTATCTTTGGAAGAGAAATGAGGAAGGGAGAGGTACAGACATAAGTCTTTTTAATTTAGTTTTATTTATAGATTCTATTGTGGTAAAATATATTTAACATACAATGTGCCATAACTTTCACTTAGCATAATATTTTCAACATTCACCCATATTATATCATATATTTCATAGCTTCATTTCCCTTTATGGTTGAATAATATCTTGTAGTAAGTATATATCACATTTGTTTATTCATTCATCTGTTAATGGAGATTTGGATTGTTTCCACCTTTTGGCTACTGTGAAAAATCCTGGAGTGATTATTGGAGTACTGTATTTATTTTTCAAATGTGAAAGCTTTATGTTTTAAAGAGATAGATACATTTTATATTTCAGAATACAACAGTCTGTTTACATTAAATTTTTGTCAGAACTAGGACTTTTATGACTGATTTTGAAATAAGATAAAGCTATCTAGTATTGCATTTGCAAGTCTGTTGTTAGGGACCTCTCCAGAGCATTGAAGAGCAATGATGTCAGTTTAGAGACTAAGATGCACCTGGCCCAGGCCATGGTCTTCAAAATTATACACATAAGAGAGCTGGATAATAACTAAGAATAACAGAAAAAGAACTGATGCCTTTGAGTTGTACTGCTGGAGGAGTCTTTAACATACCATGTACATCCAGGAGAACAAAAAAATCTATCTGTCCTGGGAAGGGTGAAACCAGTTTATCCTTGAAGGCAAGGATTTTCAAGTTCCATCTCACAGTCTTTAGACACATGGCCAGGAGGGATTAGTCCCTGGAGGACATTATGCTTGCAAGGGTGGAAGGATAGCATAACAGGAAAATGCAGGATGAGATGGATTGACCCAATACTGGGGCAATGGAATTAAGTGTGTCAGAGTAAGTGAGACTAGCTAAGGATAGGGCAGGCTACATAGCTGTTGTACAGAGGGTTGCTATGAGTCACAGGCAACTTGGCGGCACAGAACAACAACAATATTTAACATCTCTAACATGATTTGATATACATGGAATGCAGTTTCTGTATGGATCACTTCTCAACTTCAAGAAAATAAAAATCTCACCGCTGGATGAACAGAAAACATCATGATAGATGGAGAAAGGACTGAAACTGTCAATGACTTCATCTTATGTAAATCCATAATCAGTACCAGCATTCAAGAAATCAGACTATGAAGGGACAGCAGAAACCCCATTTTTTTATAAACCCCCATTAATGCTAGAGGCAGAAGCGGGCCATAAAATTCTTAGCTTAGGGCAAACACGAGTGCTCCAGGTAAGGCCTTGTCTGGCCTTGAAAAGTAAGGAATTAACTAGTGTCTACATGACACAAAAGGAGTAAAGGCGGGCAAAGTAGCCAGCCCGTCAAAAGTCAGCCCAAATGACTAATTTCCCAGCCCACCAACCAGGATCGCAATCCCCCTGCCCTAACAGGGGCACTCAAAAGAGCTATAAAACAAGTGGGAGGGGAAACTCAAGGCTTTTTTCCTTCACCACCTTCCTGAGGAGGGAAAATGTCTCCATGCGTGGAAATAATATAATAAACGCTCTTGAAGTTTCAGAAGTGTTTTTAGATTGCTTTGAGGGGCATCTTGTGGGCAGAACAACTGCACTGGAAAAGTTTGCAATCAGCGACCTCTCCAAATTATTGAAGAACAAAGATGTGAGTTTGAGGACTAAGGTGTGCTTGATTCAGGCCATGATCTTTTCAGTCTCTTGCTATGGATCTAAGAGCTGGCCAATGTATAAGGATGACAGAAGAAAAAGTGATACCTTGTAATTGTAGTGTTGGAGAAGAGTACTTAACATCCTATGGATGGCCTAAAGATCAAACAGGATGTCTTGGAAAAGGTGCAGCCAGAGTGTTGCTTAGAGGCAAAACTGATCAAGCTTTGTCTGGTGTATTTTGGACATGTTACTCAGACAGACTATTTTTTTTTTTTTAAAGAACATTATGCTTGGAAAGATGGAGAGATAACACAGGAGAGAAAAATCCCTCAACCAGTTGGACTGACACAAGTGACTATAGAAATAGGCTTGAGTGTGTTAGAGATTGTGAGGATGAGACACAATAAGACAGAGTTCAGCTCTGTTGCTCATAGGATTACTATGGGTCATACTTGATTTGATGGCACCTAAAAACAACAACAACAATATGATTTTAACTCTTATTAAAAGTCAAGCACTATGATAAACATTTTAAAAATTTATCATCCTATTGTAGATGGAGGGTATTGTATAATTATTGGTAATAAGACAGACAGTGAAATACATATTAAGGTGGTATAGCACTGGTCTGTGCATTGCTGTACAGAGGTAACTCGTGGTTGCTGTGATGCTGAAGCCTGTGACAGTGATGTGCCAATCGTGGTAATGGGCACCCATGGTGGACAGTGTTGGCTGGAGCTTCCCGACTAAATCAAGCCTGGAAGCAGGAGCGGCATCCACTTCCAATATGGCTTGCCTCTGGAAACTCTATGTACGAACAGTGCTCAGGCTGTTCGTCCATAGGGTCACTATGAGTCCTCTACGACTCAATGGCATTAAACAACAACAACAACAACAAGACAGAAAGTCAGGAATGAGATAGAGCAGAGAACCAAGAAAAACAAGGGGCCAGCAGTTCTCCTGACCACCCCATTCCAGCTTCCCTGTATCTTCATTGAAAATTATCAGGAAGTAAATCACAATGAGAATTCAATGCAAATGAAGCCAAGCTCTTTCTATTGAAAACCTTCTGCTTGACTCAGGAGGGAAGGGTCAGCAAATGCAAGAATCTGGTAAAGCCTTAAGGATTGTCTTGATGCCTCAGGGTGAACTCTAGCTTTTACCTCACCTCCCCCACATCTTGAAATAGCATTCTGTTTATTACAAGTATTTAGCATTGGCTTCCCATATCATTGCATTCCATTCACAAAATAATACAAGATTAGATTTCAGCCATATTTTACCAATGCAAAAACTGAGTTTTAGAGAAGTGAAATGTTCTAGGTTACATGGTTACATAGTTAGAAAGTGCTAGAGGCAAGAATCAGGAACATGCAAACTAGTTTAACTGGTTAAAAACATTGGAAAAGTAAAATCTTTTAATATCTTTTAACTTGTATTTTCTTTCAACTATTCCATGAATCAAATATCTGGTCCATTACCGCCAACCATCTACAACTATTGTTTCAAAAATACATATTGCTAAATCAAAATAATGTCTGTCTTTTCATGCTTTATTTCCCTTATTGTTTGTGTAGTACAAGTATGAATAAAAGCAACAAGATAAAACCAAAAGCAGAAACACAAATCTTTCCTTTCCCATTTTAAACTGCTCTATATTAATGATCTGTAGGAAAGAGCATGGAATAAGAACAAGAACATTTTCTATAAAGCCATTTATTTTACATTTTTAAAAACCCTGTTTCTCAGGAGGAACAATTTGAGCATTAATTAAGCCTGTTGTAACTTCCTTAGAGTTGATGGTTTTTTCCAGAACAATTATAAAGAACATCATTATAATTTCCTCCCCAGGACTTTTTTAAAAAATGTAAGTCAACTGATGCCTTACTTAATCCTTTTTGTTCATTTTGAGATTTTATATATATACTTTTACTACTATCTTAAAATAGCTTACCTTACTAACATATGAGATCAGATTTTGACAATCACATCATGTCATGCACTCTATGGGAGGTTGATTATTGTTAAAGCCTGCTGCTAGAAGGAATCTAGAAATATTTTTCAAGATATGTTTTCAGTTGTCCTCAAGCTTGTCTTGGTTCACAGTCACCTTCTGTATGGCAGAAGGAAACCCTTTCCAATCCTGTGCCATCCTTACAATTGTTCTGCTCTCCAGTTCATTGTTAGGGCCACTAGGTCAATCCAGCTCCTTTGTCCTTTCCTCCTTTTCACTGATCTTCTATTTTACCAAGCAAGGTGTTTTTCTTTAGAGAGTGTCCCTTTTGACAACATGTTCAAAACACATTTGATGAAGTCTCTCCATCCTCATGTCGAAAGTTGTCCTTCTTCTAAGATTTGCTGGCTCTTCTGACATAGATTCAGTATTTTTCACCAATGCCTTAATCCATATGCATCAATTTTCCTTTGATCTACCTTACACATTTTTCAGTTTTCACATGCATATAAGACACTTAAAAAAAAAAAGAGTCCACCACAGTTCTCAAAGCTACATTTTTGCTTTGTAACACTTCACAGAGATCTGTTGTAGCAGATTTGCCCACTGTAGTAAGTCATTTGATTTGATTGCCGTTACCATGGGTATCGAGTGTGGAACTAAGTGAAATGAAATCTTTGACAGCCTCAATCTTTTCGTCATTTACGAGGACGTTGAATATTGGTCCAGTTGTGAGGATTCTTGTTTTATGTTGGAGTATATTCTATACTGAAGGCTGTAGTTTTTATCTTCATCAGTCTTCATTTTCAGCAATCAAGGTTGTCATCTGCATATTGCAGGTTTTTAATGAGTCTTCCTCTAATTCTAATACTCCATTCTTCTTCCTATAATCCAGCTTCTCTAATTCCTTTCTCAGCAAATAAACTGAATGGGGAAAGACTGTGTAATAACAATACACACCTTTCTGGATTTTAAACTAGACATGATGCCTGCTTGTTTGTTTGTTTGAATGGCTGCCTATTGGTCTATGCACAGGCTCCTCAAGAGCACAGTGAACTTCAATTAAATGTCAAGAAAGTTAACAAATTATTCAATAGAAAAAAATCAAACAAAATGTATATATTTGTCACATATCAAAATAATAAATAATACAGATTCATTTCAGCTATCTCATCTTTTTCCAATGAGAAGATTCAAAAGCCACTCATCTTTGGACTCACAGCATGACATAATTAATACACGATAGGGCCAGGTGGGGGATGCAGGAGTGATTTAAATAACCCCAAACTTGGTATAGTTTAAGTATGAAGAATATGGTTGTGTTTAAATCAATGTTCCTTATTTCCCACTGTCTCCCATCCTCTTTAACTTACAGTGTTAGTGTTAAAAATAATGAACAGTTGTACTTGGGTGGGAAAAGGTTAATGCGTTTGGCTGCTAACCAAGGGGTTCTAAGTTTCAATCCATTCAGACGAACCATGATCAAAAGCTTTGCTAGTCTTTTAAAAAAAAATTGGCCAAGGTGATGCTGTATTCTCATACACAGGGTCTCCATGAGTTAAAGCTGATTTGACAGGTGCTGATTCTTCCCTAATGAAGGGAACATAAAACCTCAAGTGGGTAGTGAGACCTCAGGAGGGCATGGCAGCAGTGGATGTGATAGTATACAATGTCGAAAGCCATTCCAAAACGTAAATCTAGAAGTGGATGTTTCAGGTATGCCTATTGATTTGGCAAATGCTACACTATTTATGTACCTTCTACAAGTGTACAATTTAGTATCTATTTTTTGATAAGATTAAATCTACTCATTATCTTGATAGACTGTATGATGGTAGGAAGTCTGCACATGGATATTTTATTCTCCGTTTTTAACATACATACAAATCATCTTACCATGTAGATTCTGAGTCTGTAGGTTCGGAGTATAGGTAAGGCCCAAAGTCCTGTATGTGCAAGCTTTCTGATGATGCTGATGGTACTGGATAGATTTTGAATAGCAAGGAAGAAGCATGTACCAAAGGAATGAGCCTCAGTTTAAACCTCAAATGTTGTCTGTAATGCTTTCTTCTTAACTTTCATTACGAGATTATGTAAACATTGTCTTGGCCCTTCAAAAAGGTACCAAGCTACAGTTGAAGAAACAAAACTAATTGTCTGATAAAGTTGTAATAAGACAGAAAAATAAATCTTTGGATGTAAGTAGACCTTTGAGAGCCAGAGATTTTTCCTTGGGGCTGATGCTTAAAAACAGAGAAAGATGTTTGTGAAGAAAGATGCCTGGTTATTGTCTAACCTTTCTAGTCCACTGAGGGTTTTATCTCCAACTCAAAGGTAAGTGGGTCTTTTTAAAACTCAAGACATGTAGCTGCAATTCCTAAATGGGTGTATTTTACATGACATCTCTTAATTGTTTGTTTAACAGCTCTGATTATGACTCTTAATAGCTGTTAACATGTTTGCTTAGTATAATTTGTAAGTTCTTTATGGTGGAGGCTGTTTTATCTTTCTTCGCAGCAGGGCATCAGGTGCCATTATAAGGATCATTGCCACCATTAATTATTTCTATAAGTGTGAGTATCCTTGTAGTAAGCTCTTTGAAATAGGAGTCCCTAGATTCTCAGCAGGACTAGCCTTACACAGGAGCTCCATGGGTGGTGGCCCCATGTGCACCTTGATTTGAGGTGGCGAGTGTAAAGCTCCCATTGCTCCCAAGGGGTATCCCCAGAGGTCTTACACAGCTCCCTGAAGCTTCACGTTGGCTCCTGGCACATTAAATTGAAGGCTGTCTACCAAAGGGTACTGCACAACAACCTGGGAGATGACAAAGTGTTGTTGAGTGCTGCTCCTTTCTCATTAACCACATTAATACTTAAGTTGCCTGTTTTGGGTAATTTGCATTTAAAAAAATCTCCACTAATGATTTGTATTTTTAAATCTCCATTTTTGCTCTCTATACTTAGAATAATGCTCTGACTTAGACACTAAACAAAAGAATATTCTGACATTAAAAATAGAATACTTAGGGATTTCAAGTACTACTCTTAATACCAAATCTAGTGGTTTTCATGGTGTATCAATTAATATGATTATTTTTTTCTTTTTTCTGTTTTCTATATGGTCACTAGGAATTAGACTGGGAGCAAAGGTGTGTTTCTCTGTTTTCTAAACAGTGACTCATCAGGAGAAAGATTTCCAGGATCCTCCCATTAGGGTTTATGCCTTTGGAAATCTGACAGAGAGTTGATTTGAGCTGGAACTGCATCCATCAACAACAGTGAATTTCAGATTTGATGTAATGTTTTTCTTTTAGAAGTCACAAGTGACACTTAACAGCAACCACAATAACAGTATAACAATAAAATGGTTGTTAGGATCATGTACATAGATGTCAGGCAGAGATGAGTTCAAACCCTGGTTTAGCTATGTAACAATGAGAACTTTCTTCACTTAAATATGAAGACTGAATACTTAACACTGAGGAAATGAAAGGGTTATGCAGTTAGCACTCGTGTTGTTGTTCTTGCTAGGTATGGCTGAGTTGAGTACGACTCATAGTGACCCTAGAAACAACAGATCTGAACCTGGTCCTATCCTGTGCCATCCTCACAATTTCTGACACACTTGAGTTCACTGCTGCAGTCACTATATCAATGAACCTGGTTGAGGGTCTTTCTACTCTTTGTAGTCCATGTTACCAAGCATGATGTCCTTCCTCAAGGAATTGTCTCTCCTAGAAACACACCCAAAATATGTGAGGCAAAGCTTTATCATTTTTGTCTCCAAGGAGCACTCTCACTGTACTTTCTCCAAGACCTATCTGTGTGTTCTTTTAGCAGTTCATGGGATATTGAGAACTCTTCTCCAGCACCACAGCTCAAAGTGAGCGTCAATTTTTATTCCGTCATCTTTATTCACTGTCCAGCTCTCAAATGCATAGCAAGTACCTGAAAACACAGTGATCTGGACTGACATGGTGGGTTGGGGGGAGAATAGGAAAAGAATGGATAGATAATAAACACTGCATTGGAACAATTGGAGGGGAAGATTGTCTGAAAGGAATGTATGATTAGGCATTATACATATGATAACAATCTGGAACATGAGGTACTTTGCAAAATGGACTGGAGGATAGAGTGGGAGGGAAATGTGCAACAGTGAGTGAATAAAACCCAACCTTTCTGTAAACTTTCATTCAAATCACATTACATTTTTTAAACGTAACTTAGACATGTTTCATTTCAGCCTTTCTTCTTTGCAAATGAGGAGTTGAGAAAAGTTAAAGGGTTGTACCTAAATCCACTGCTAGTGGGAAGGCAATACTGATCTCCTTATTCCTCTATGGTGTGATGCTTACACTGCGATAATCCTGCCTTTCCTGTATCCTAACACTTAGTCCATATGTCAGAGAGCTCTGCTGACTTAGTATTGCCAACCTATCAGTAGGTGGTTTGAATCCACCAGCTGCTCGCCAGAACAAAGATGGCCAATCTCTTCCTGTATGTAAACTTGGTGGAGGGTCAACTCTGAATTGGTCCCACTTGAGGGTAGACAACAACAAGAACCCATGTACCAATCCTAAGAAACAGAAAGGTTGCACAATGCTTGAGTTGTGGTGTTGAAGAATGCTGAATAACCTAGTGACTGCCAAAAGAACAAACAACCATGTCTTGGAGAAAGTGCAGCCAGAATGCTCCTTGGAGTCAATAATGTGAAACTTTGTCTCACATGCCTTAAAGTATGTTGTTGGGGTTGGCAAGTCCTGGGATGGGGACATTATGCTTGGAAAGTGAAAAAGAAGAAGATCTTTAATAACAGTGACTGACAGAGTGACTGTATTAATGGGCTCAGGTATGTCAGAGATGATGAGGATGCTACAAGATAGGGCTGAGTTCACAATTATTGTTCATAGGATCATTATGAGTTATGCCTGACTCAGTGGTCCCGACAACAATAACAACTCATTTGTTATTAAATAAGGAACAAGGAAGCAACGTCTAGAGATCTACTTAGAAAAGATTACAGTCATTGGTAACCCTATGTGAAACAGTTGTACTTTGAAACACACAGGATCTCCTTGAATGGGAACCTACCTAACAGCAAATGTTTGGTTTGGGTTTAAATAGGGGAGTAATAACAAACTATTGAACTCCCTGCTTAAATTGCACAGGTTAGTTATGTGGTAGAACGGACAAGATCCAAGTCTTCTGAACTTCGTTTGCATTTTATTTCTATAAATTTCAAATTCTCATATTAGCTAATGATTAAGTAAGCACCTATTTGCAATCTTCATTAGAAGCTAATGATTGCAAAATTATGTATTATTGTCAAATATATTCTTTTTTGTTTAGTGTCATCAAGTAGATTATGACTCTTAGTGACTCTAAGAACCCCTACTATATTCTGTGTCACACTCATCATCTCTGACACACTTGAACCCACTGTTTCTGTGCCCACACAACTCAGAAGGAGGTCTTCACTTCCTTTGCTGACCCTACTTTAGTGACAAAAAATCCCATGTATTTTTTTTTTAAATTAGACACACAGTATTTTTTTAATGACTTCAAATTTATTACTAAACTGAAATGGAAGCCTCTACTGTTCTTGGATAGGAAAGTGGTTTCTGATTCTATCTGCCTACATTTAGTGACTGAAAAGATTAGAAATTTTCACAAAGTACAAAAATTAGTTTCTCACTTAATTGGAAATTTTTTTTTCCTCACTTGAGTGCTCATTACTACTGAAAAACAGACACTTAAAAATATCATGTCAGTGTGATGTACATATTGTTAAAATAATAATTTAGAATAATAATATCTCCCTGTAAGTTTTTGAAACTACGCAAATACTACAAGGCTTCCTCGAATTCATGAATGGAACCAAACTTATAATCTTATAAAGCTACAAAAGCAAAGACAGCACCTGGAGACAGAGTGTATAGGGAGCTAGATGGGGATATATTTGTATATCCACATAAAACCACATATCTTAGTTGTTCTATCATATTAGTTTCCATTTGTTGTAGCTGTACAACATCAAAGTCCTGATGTCCCTATATATTGCATTTAGCAGTAATGTAACGGACTACGTGAAGAAATCAAAGTGAGAGTTTCTAAGTATTTCCTGGCAATTGAGACAGCAGGCTCTTTCATCTGCTCTGTAACTGTGGCAGCACATTGATTTAAACTCCTTCTGAGATCTCAAATGCTTTTATACTCTTAGGTCTCTCAAGTAGCTCCCTCCACCCCCACCGCAAATGATAAAATTCTAGCATTCAGCAGAATGCCGTCTTGTACCCCTTTAAAGGAGAGGGCTTATTTCAGCTTTACTACTAAACTGCACGAAATCACTAAGTAAAGTAGCTGTCCAAATGACATCCTATTAAAAAATCTGCTTCGAGTTCAATTTCTCTCTTCTGACCACAGCAAACTGGACTGGGTGGAGTTGGGAGCGGGGAGAGAAAAACCAAATAGTCAAAAAGCCCCATAGCAGTTTTTCAAAGGTTCAACTAAAAACAAACAAATGAATAACAACAACAACAATAAACTGAATGCTAAGCAGTTCTCTTTACCAATATTTTTTAGAGTTATCTTTGACAGGTCACTCACTGGTAAATAGAAAAGTTATAGTAATACCTTCTTTTTTTAAAATTTTGTGTATATTTCATTTCCAATCACATTATTATTATCCTTTCATCTAGCATTTTAAAATACACATTCCCTGTTAAATTCCAAGTACATATATCTCCCTATTTTCTTCCCAATCAAGAAAAAAGTTTATGGCGCCTGAAAGGCTATTTTTCAATGTCAGTCTGTGGTCATTGTCTAGATGATTAATTTCTCAGCTGAAGTTCAGCTGAAGACATGATGAAGAGGAAAATGTATTTTCAACTATGATTCAGTCTACATTTGAATGACCAGAATATCATAATCAATTTTCCCTGCAGTTTCTGAGTGGCAACACAGACACTGGGCCATCCTTTGACTACAATTTGGAAGAGCGTTGGTGGGAAAAATCTTCTTTGCTGCTCTTTGCTGATGTCACACGTTGACTGAGGGTGTTGCTATTGTTGCTGTGTTGGAACTGCTCCGTAGCTGACCCTCCAGTGGATTTTCAGAGGCAGCAAATTGCACAGGAGATGACTGCTCATCCTTCTGTCATGTAGTAGCTAGCTCTTCTGTACTCAGTGCCTTTGGGAGTGCAGCACAGCTTCTTACCACAACACCACCAGCGGTCCAGAGCTGACTGAGGAAGGTGTGGGCTAATTAGTCAAAAGGCTTTGCCTGGCAGGCAAGACTGCCCCTGCCTCCTTCCTTGCTTTTGTCCTTTACAAAATGAACTCCAACTTGATTCAGGTCTCAATAACGACCTGAACCAGTATAAAAAGCATCATACAGAGACACAGCCCCTTTGTCTGCCTTTTATATAAAGGCTAGAGATAAAACAGACGAGTTAGGCACAACATGTAGGGCTAAAGAATGGTGATAACCATCTGTCCTCTTCAAAGGGTGGGCTGTTGCTGGTCCCACTGCCCCACAGACATAAATAGAAGAATAAAAGGACTGAGGCAAGGTCTGGAGTCCTCTACACACCAGGTTTCTGTGCAGCCCATTCTTTGGATAGAACTATGGCTGCAGAGTGGGGTGGTTTGGCCACTTTACTTCAGAGGCAGTAGATTTTTTTTAAAATAGTGTATCCTATGCTACTGATCTACTGTAGCATCAATTATCATAGTGTTTACAGTTACTCTATAGAAACACAGGTAGTAGTGTACGGATTTGTGTAGACATTGGGAGACCCACTGACTACCATTTGGAAAAGCATTTGTGTGACAGGTAGTTTTGTGAGACACTCTCAACCTCCTAAACTAAGGGGGGGGGGGTGTACAACTCAATTCCTCAAACTCATTGCTCTCTATACATACTATGTAAAATGTTGTTAATGTTTTATATTATTTAGATATTAATCATTCATACATTGCTGTTGAGTTATAATCAACTAATTGCTAAAACTTCATTGGGTTTCCAAGGCCATGCAAAACATAGAAGAAACGGCTCATATTTCTGTCTTGATGTAGCCTTTGGGTTTATAGCAACATAACTGCCTACAGACGAGGCCACTAGAGCTTTCTTCCAGCCATGTGAATGTATATGGTATTACCTTCAAGTTGGAAGCAACTCACAGCTGACTTTTATATGGGTTTTCAGAGGCTCTAAATAACACAAGAGGCAACTGGCCATCTTTGTCCTGTAGACTAGCTGGTGAATTCAAACTGCCTGCCTTTGGGTTGGCAGCACAACACCTTATCTGCTTAAGAAAGAAGGGAATATACAAACAACAACAACACAACAAAAAATATAAAAATCTAGACCACCAAAAAGAAAAACAAACAAGAACTCAAGATCCAAGCCTCAGTTTCAGATGACTTAAATTCATCATTTTAAGCAATCTTTCCTTTCTAGTGGAGTTGACACACCTGAGAAGACTTGATTTATCATATCACTTAAAAAAAAAGCAACCACAGTGGATTTGAGTTACAAAAGAGGAAGAAGTCCTAATGCCTGGAGAGGAAATGTCTACTGGGCAAATTAACCTCTGGGGATGTTTATCCGAGGGCTTGAAAATGAATTAGGAATATGGTCACTCAGGCCACAAGCTGGTATTCAACACTGAGAAGATAATTTACTTATACTTAGAACAATGTTACTGATATAAAAATAATGTCTGAACTCTTCACTAAAAGCACTCACAAGTCAGCAGTTAAGTTTATTGTCAATGAGACACAAGTTTGTGAGAGTAGCCCATGCCTACATGAGGGAGTCAGCATTTTGATTGAAACATCAACATATTGTGGGACTCTTAAGTTAGGAAAAAACTTCAGTAGACTAGAATAAAAGAATTTATTTAAAGAATGAGCAATGTGTGTACTGCAATCAACAGTTTGGAATAAGGCATGCCCAACAGGACAAATGGGGAGAGCTCAGGGGAGAGAGAAGGTACAAAAGTTAAAAATAGTGAGGTTAGCAGATACTAATGTATGGATGGGCAGAGTGAAGGGAAAGGCAAAGTACCGTGAGGATTTGATAAGACATGGTGATAAATGACATTGATAAATAGTAATTAAAGTCATAAAGCAAAATGATTATGAATGATTGAATAATGGAAAAAAAGAGTTAAAGTTACAGAGAAAATAGCAATTTACCTACATAAGTCTGACATGGGGGTTGGGGAAAACTAAGAAAAGAGGGAATAAATAATGTACACAGTATTGAAAGAGATGAGAGAGAGAACTGTATAAAAAGGAATATATGATTAGGTATTATTGGCACGACAAGAGTCCAGAATAAGAGCTGCATAGTAACGTGGTCTGGGGCAGGGGGAGGGGACCGTATAACAAAGAACTTTAAAAAAAATAATAAAGTAAACTAAGGGGAGATGGAGCAGGGAAGAAAATGTGCAACAATGAATGAACGGAAATCCAAATTCTTTATAAACTTTCATTAAAATCTCAATTAAAAAATAGACAAAAAACCCCAACAACTTAACAATGTTCAGGTTAATATGTTATAAGCACTATGCATAATTATAGAGGTGGAAGAAGCAGAACAGAAGAGGGTTTTTTTTTTAATTCTTAGGGTATTTTTACCTTTTTTTGTTTTATTTAAATTTATTATTAATTTCAGTATATATTTAGAGACTTTGGATTTCCATTCATTCATTGTTGCATTTTTTGCCCCTCCCAACCTTCCTCTCGAGTACACTACCCTCTTGGAAAAGTAAAAGAAAAATTCTTTCATTGTTTTACAAAGCCTATCCCAGGTCCACTCCACCACGTAGCCTTCGCTCTAGACTCCTGTCTTGACAAAAATACCTAATCACATATCCCTTTTAAAGAGTTTTCTCCCTCATCTGTTTCAATGCAGTATACATCATTGAACCCATCTTTCTCAGTCTCTCCCCAGCCCCAAGGTCAGTCTTGTTTTACAACAGTGGCACCATGCAGTACTTGTCCTTTTGTGACTGAGATATTTCACTCAGCATAATGTCCTCCAGGATCACCCATTTTGAATAATACTGCACGAGTTCCTTCTTTTTCAATGCAACATAGTATTTCATTGCGTGAATATACCACAGTTTCTCTATCCATTCGTTTGTTTATGGGCACTTAGGTTGTTTCCAACTCCTTTTTATTGTAAACAAAACCACTATAAACATGGGTTTGCATACATCTGCTTGGATGTCAGTTATGGTTTCTTCAGGGTATATTCCAAGTAGTGGAATTGCTGGGTCAAATGGTATCTCTATTTGCAACTTTTTGAGAAAGTGCCATACCGCCTTCCACCGTGATTGCACCATTTTACACTCCCACCAACAGTGAATAAGGGTTCCAGTTTCTCCACAACCCCACCAGCATTTGTTGCTTGCTATTCTGCTAAATT
The DNA here is from genome assembly GCF_000299155.1 of Elephantulus edwardii. Taxonomy (NCBI): domain Eukaryota; kingdom Metazoa; phylum Chordata; class Mammalia; order Macroscelidea; family Macroscelididae; genus Elephantulus; species Elephantulus edwardii. The sequence goes on from NW_006399770.1 coordinate 8,734,785, forward strand.
TTGCTATTCTGACTGGGTTGAGATGATATCTCATATTTGTTTTAATTTGCATCTCTCTTAGAGCTAGGCATTTTGAACATTTCTTCATGTGCTTGTTAGCCATCTGAATGTCTTCTTTGGTGAAGTGTCTGTTCATATCCTGTGTCCATTTTTTCTATTGGATGATTTGCCTTTACCTCGTTGTGGTGCCCAAGCATTTTATAAATTTTGGTTATAAGTCCCTTATCTGATATGTCATTATAAAATCCCCTTTCCCAGTCTGTGGCTTCCCTTTTTACCCTGTTGGAGAAGTTTTTGGATGTGCACAGGGATTTGATTCTTAGAAGATCTCATTCATCTATTTTGTCTTCTCCTGGTTGTAGGTAGAAGAGTATTTTTTAAATGATATTTTAGAAAACATTAAAGGCCCAATCTTAATTCCTTTACTATGCAAGTGGAGGATTATTTGAGATTCATAAAAACAATGATTTTGTGAATAAACAAGGGAAACAAAATGATGGTAGATTTGGTCTTTGTTTTGTTTTTATTTAAAGAAAACCAAAAACGTAAACCCAAATTGTTGGAGCTTCAGCCTTCAAAGATTAATCTATTGCAGCATGATTACAAGTGATTGAATGCAACGACCAAACAAGGAGTTTTCTTTATGCATTTCTCACTCAGAGTAATACAGCTTATAATTTATGAATATGGAAAGTGGCCTGAAGAAAAATTAAAGACACCACTAAATGTTCTAAACTGAGGGTTTTAGGAATATGCTTGGAAGTGGTCATCAAATTTTTCATTCAAACTGTAACACCTCTGAGAATGAAGAAGGAAAATATTAATATAATTAATATAAGTGAAAATATTAGTTTCAATAAGCATAAACTAGAATTACCAGGACAAGCTCCTATCATTGCTGTTTCTGCTTAGGGGTTTGTTTTGTTTAATTTAAGGGAGAGTTTGCACATTTCTAAAATTCTCTGTCACTTTGGTTACATTTAAATTCTAGCTCTCCAGGTACTTATACAGTACCTTAACAGTGGATTGAATTCATAGGCCCTTTATTGCTTAGGCGGGGATTTAGAATCTCAGAGATATATTATGATCCACGTGTCCCTCTTGGCCTCTAAGGGTCTTTTAGCTACAAAAAAATTCAACGGTAGGAGAAAGGACCAAGGACAAAATCTGAATCCTGTGAGCTGGCTGAAATATTAAGGGTGGAAAAGTTTGGTGGACATGCTGTCTGTTCTCTTCTGTCTTCTTACTCTTTCTCCAAATCTCGTCATATGTATTGCACTTTGACATTCACTAAGTGGATGTGAAACTCTAAGCACTGAGTTAAATATTAAATATAATCACAGGCAGCATCACATTTAATCCTCACAATGATGCCAGGAGGTAATTATTATTATTTACTTCAGTTAACAGATGGATAAGCAGAGGGTGCGAAATTAAAGGGCAGAACAATGATTTAAATCTTGGGTCAGTTTGTCCCAGGATCCTTTCTCATGTCCACTTTGCAGTCTTGCTGGCTTTTGTGTTTTTTGGTTTTTGGTGTGTTTTTTCTTTTATGTGGAAAGCTACAAACAGAGGGGGCTCTCATGCAGAAAACAATGTACACCGACTTTCTAAGCAGACCAGAATAAATTTTTTAAAAAAAAAATGCTAAAAAAAGATAAATAGATAGATACAGAGAGACAGATTAAATTATAAAGTTTTTCCAGGGTTATAGCAAATAAGAAGATATAGATCTAGTTAATAACTAAAATATATGTACAGCCAAATACCAAACTCACTGCTGTCAAATTGAGTCCAACTCATAGTAAATTTCCACCTGGCTTCTGAGGCTAATAAACCTTAACGGAAGGAGACTGCCTATTTTCCTCCAGTGAAGCATTTGGTACATTCAAATCACCGATATTTCAGTTAACCATACAACAGGTATGTTAAACATTTATTTTAATCACATTCTTTCAGAAACCTTACAAAGGGCAGGTACTAAATCCATTTTGCTTATTAAAGCACACACAGTACTTCCTCTATAAAGATTCTGTCTAGCATTTGCATTAATGAATGAATGAGGAGATGAACCAAGATATTGTTACTATTCAACAACAAACACAGTGCTCTTCCATTCTCTATCCACTTTCCTTTCCCTCTAGTTATACACATTGATCACAACTCAGGATTCATATCCTCATAACAGAATTAATTTCTCTGCCGTTCTACTGGACTTTGTCTGCATCCCTCTTTATAGCATCAAAACAGTAATGACCTTCCATTATTACTTAACTATTCATCAGAGTGTACCGATCTCTCTCCAGGATGCAACAGATCAGCCCTGCTGCTTCAGTATCCTTGGTTCTCAAAGCACTACTTGTCACAGCCAAATAGGACAGATCCTGTATATAGATTAGTGCTTACCTAGGGTTCATAGCTGGAAGTTTGAAACTTGACAAGAGTTATTTGATAACTAATCTTGGGGTAGCACACTTTAATAATAATTGACGATTTATTAATTCAGAATTAGAGACATAATTTAACAATATTGAAGTCATAATACAAAGTCAAATATATGCAATATTCTTAACTTAATCCTCATATCAGAATCAAAGTCATAGTCATTGCCATCAAGTCAGAGTCAACTCCTCCAGTGAGTTTTCAGAGGCTCTAAATAGCCTAGGGGTGGGTGTATACATATATGTTACAGTATTCATAAAGTGCAATTGGTATTCTAACCACAATAAAGCATAGCCAGATTTCATTCAAGAGAAGTTACAGAAAATATCTTTATCCTGATTTGTGTCTGTTGTTATTGTTGTTATGCGCCATCAAGCCGCCAACTACTCATAGTGACCCTATGTACAACAGCCCTAAACCCTGCTCTGTCCTATGCCAGTCTCACTGTCTCCAACACACCTACCCCCATTACTCCAGGCACTGAATCAACCCACCTCATAGCGAGCCTTCTTCTCCTGCACTGTCCCACCACCCTCCCAAGCATGAAGTCCCTCTCTAAGGACTGGCCCCCTCCTTGCAACATGTCCAAAGTATCTGAGATGAAACTTCAGAATACTTGCCTCCAAGGAACAGCCTGGTTTAACCCTCTCAAGGATGAACCTGTTCGTTTTCTTAGCAGTCCATGGTATATTCAATACTCTTCTCCAGCACAAAGGCACCAACTCTCCTTCTATCCTCTCTAGTCATTGTCCAGCTCTCTGATGCACAGCAAGTGACTGCAAAGACCATGGCCTGTCTCAGGTGCACTTAGACTCCAGAATGACACCATTGCTCTTCAGTATTCTGAAGGGGTCCCTAACAGCAGACCTTCCCATAGCAATACGTCTTTTAATTTTCTGGCTGCTGATGAGAAAAGTGTCAACTGTGGAGTCTAGAGTTTCTTATATAGTTTTCTGGAGGCTGTATCATACACATTTGGGTCAGTGTGGTAATAAAGACCAACATTTTAATCTTAAAGAATCTGTTCTCTTTTTGTAATTACTCCACATCCATACTTTAGATTGACTAAATGTTTCTAGGTAAGTGATACAATTTTCTACCAAGCAGATTGATGCAAATACTGACATTTACAATGATATTCTCTCTTCTAATTATTCTGCAAAATAACCTATTCTGTAAACTGCTGCATGTCCCCAGTAAAAATCTACTTTCTGTACCTCCTTTGGATGCAGTCAGTAGTATTTTAATAGGTTATTTTGGATATATTTATTAAAAGAAGGTAATTTTTCCTTTCATAATTTTTCAAAATATCTTTATTACTCAAAATATGCCCCTCTATTTATTCTTTCATTCAACAAATACTAATTTATGCACTAATGCTCTGGTTTCTTTGCACACAGAAATCTGCATCAGCCTGAGGTTAGCCTGTTTGTTATTTATCTGTCAAAAGGATCTTGCTTATAGTGCTGTTTTGAAGACCAATGAGGTAACAGTGAGGAAGTATTGTTTTCCAGGAAAGCTTAGTCAGTAAAGGTCTGATGTGCAGAGGGTCTATTTTGGAGGGAATCATAGTTTCAAGTTCTGGACTTTGTATCTTAAGATTTATATGGGCATATGAGCAACTAATATCTTTTGAAGTTTTAGGTTTTATGATCTCTCCTCTCTCATTTCCAATATTGATTGATTTCTTTTTACTGGTTTTTAAAGAGAAACCATTTAGAAGAAAGAAAATTATCACACTTACAACATAAACAGCATAATTACACACAAAATGAATCAATAAGATAAAGTTCAAACTTGAAAACTATTGAATCTCAATTGTCATATTTTAAAAACAGGTGGATTGGCTTTGTTCACAATAGCAAGGAGTTGGAAACAACCTAAGTGCCCATCAACAAACAAATGGATAGAGAAGCTGTGATATATTCACACAATGGAATACTACGCTGCATTGAAAAACAAGGAACTCAGGCAATATGATTCAAAATGGGTGAACTTGGAGGACATTATGCTGAGTGAAATATCTGAGTCACAAAAGGACAGATACTGCATGCTGCCACTGTTGTAAAAGAAGACTGACTTCGGGGTTGGGGGAGACTGAGAAAGATGGGTTAAATAATGTATACTGCATAGAATCAGATGAGGGAGAAAGCTGTTTAAAAGGGATATGTTATTAGGTATTTTTGTCATGACAGGAGTCCAGAGCAAAGACTACATAGTGGAGTGTACCTGGAGGGTGGGATTGTAAAACAATGAAAGAATTTTTTTTTTACTTTCCCAAAAGGGGAATGTACTGGGGGGAAGAGCTGGGAGGGGAGAAAAATGCAACAATGAATGAATGGAAATCTAAAGTCTCTGTAAATTTTTATTGAAATGAATAATAATTTTTTAAAAAGTAGAATCTAAAAAAAAACCCAAAACACAAAACCCAAAACAACCAAACAGGTGAATTGAAAGGTGACTGCAGCAATGGGCTTCTTGTTGTTTTTATGTGCCATTGAGTCATCTGAGAACCACAGCAACCCTATGTACAGCAGCTCTGAAGCCTGCCCTGTCTCTAGCTAGTTTCACTAATTCAGACACACCAACCTTCATTACCACAGTTCCTGTATCAATCCATCTCATCTGGGGTCTTCCTCTCCTGTACTGTCCCTCTATTCTTCTGAGCATGATATCCTTCTCCAAGGACTCATCTCTCTTGGCCATATGTTTAAAGTATTGGAGATGGAGCATCAAAATCCTAGCCTCCAGAGAGGAACTTGGTTTCACCCTCTCTAAAACAGACTTATTCGCTTTCTTGGCAGTCCATGGTATGTTCAAGACTCTTCTCCAGTCCCACAACTTGAAAGCATCAATTCTTCTTCTACCATCCTTAGTCATTGTCTAACTCTCTGAAGCATAACAAGTAATTGTGAAAACCATGGTCTGGATTAGGCGCACCTTAGTCTCTAGACTGACATCGTGGCTTTTCAGCACTCTGGAGAGGTCCCCCAGTGCAATTCTTCTTTTGATTTCCTGACTGCTGGTGTTAATAGTGTTGATTGTGGAGCCAAGCAAACAGATATTTTGAAGATGGCACAGGAAAGGACAGGGTTCAGATCTGTCACACACAGGGTTACTCAATGGCCTCTAATAACAACTATGGCAACAATCACTACCATAGGGAGTTCAAGTACTTTAGTGGTAAGGGTTTGTGCTACCAATTCAAAGGCACATAGTTCAAATTCAATCTCCTTCCATGCAGTTAACTGCCTCTGAAATCCCTCTGAAGAGTCTGCTGTGAATTGGTTATGGCTTGAGGGTACATAACAACAACTGCTGCCATAGAGAAGCTCTGGTGGCCTCGTGTTAAGGAGTTGCATTATCAACCCAAAGGTTGCTCTGCAATTGAAAGCCTCTGAAAAACTGCAGGAGGATCAGCTAACTATTGGTTCAAACTTGAAGGTAAGCTCGAAGCAATAACCATTACCACACATAACCCAATCATATACTGCAATCTCTCCATCAATTATTGAATAACAATTAATGGAATAAAGAAAAATAAGTTGGATTTTAGACATTAAACATTTTAGTCTTATAGAAAATGTCCCAATTTAGTCTATTGTTTATATTCTAAAACCTTTCACATGAACTTCAGTTCACTGTAGAATGTTCTAGCCTGCAACAGAATTGGTTTAAAAAGAAAAATCACTCTACATCACACACATTAATGTGTGTGTTTTAAAAATGCTAGGCAATGAATATAAGCTATACAATTGAGAAATGTGAGCAGGCATGTGCAGCCCTGGCACACTAAGTCATAACAAATTTACCAGTGATTTAAGTAAATTTTTAGCTGACATCACTGCTTCCAGGCCTAGTGATGAGTCATGGAACTTTTCCCTATCCCCAGGCACAATACTGCATCTGGTGTCATCAGGACAGAGTTAATATCCACAGATGTAGTGATTGATTTAGGGCAACGATAATGAGATTATGGCTCATGGCCTTAGAGCATGACAACTGAAATCCTATCATTTTCCACATGAAGAAATATGCTAAATATTATAACATCTGACATGTCTATCAGTGTGGGATAGAGCCAGCTATATGAAACAGAGTTTTGGTATTTTTGAGCGTTAGACATATTATCTTCCTTTGTCTTAGAAATAAAGCATAACTGATTTTGTGATAATAAAGTGGTTTTTTTATTTCTGTTTTTGCATGCCCAAATTATTAATTATAAAATGTTTTGGTTACTTCTGGTTCTCAACTAACATTTTAAGCCAAAAAGCAAAAAAAAAAAAAAAAACAACCCCAAAAAACCCCCTCATCTTTGTTGCTTCTTCTTCTGAGCCAGGGAGCTCGGGTGACTTACTGGTAAGGAGTTGCCCTACTATCCCCAAAGGCATGCAGTTCAAATCTACCAGCTGCCTGACTGGAGGAAGATAGTTAATAGCCTTTTGTGCAACTAACTGACTCTGAAAACCTGTTGAAAATCAGCTCTGCATGTGTTCCAACATAACATGTAAGAGGGAAAGAAGCCCTGGTGATGTAGCATGTTTTATAATTGGCTGCTCTACAAGAGAAAGAGGAGGTAGTTTCCAGAGCCCTAGAAACCTGATGGTGGGTGTGACATTAAGGGTTTATGGTTTCCAAGCCAACAACAGAATTGGCCATGTTGTTGAGTGGGAATACGTAAATATGGAAGATAATATGTGAATTGGGTGTGTTAGCCTATCCACAAAGGGATTAGTTAGTCTCACCAATCCACAATGGGGTTGGCTAGTCTCTCCATTAAATTGAGTGGATCCAGAAGGAGAACAGAAGAGAAACCTTACCAAGCAATAGAAGTGAAAGAATGCAACATGTCCTTTGGAGCTAGAGACTCTTGTGCCAGTCAGACCAGGGCTTATGGAAGTAGCAGCCACAGAACGCACAACAGAGAACCAGAGACCTGGCATGTTATGGCACCATGAGACTGTTATGCCATGGAACTGGAGCTAAGAAAATTTTGCCCAAGTTTGTTGGCTGATTTGTGGGTGATGGAGAGCTATAATTGTCAGGACTGAGAGCTTTTGTAACACTAGCCTAAAGTAATGAGGCTTAGGACTGCAGTTCCTATAAGCCCATTTCAGAAGCTGTCCTGAGTGTCTTCTGCTACCAACTTGAATTACAGCCTTTTGACTTTCCCAGTAGGGTCCTGTGTGATCTGTGAGCTATTGCCTAAGATTTGGGACTCAGTAAAGCAGTAAGAGGAGTAGAAAGAGGTGTGGGAGCGTGGAGACATGTTTGATCTCCTGGGAATGGTTTTGTGTCCTTGATGTTGTTGACAGGAATAGTCCCCCTTCGTGAAGTTGGTAAAGGTCAGTTATGGTCATCAGCATACAGCCCTTGCTCTTTATACAGAGAATCACTATGGGCTGGAATTGACTTGTTGGTAGTGAGTTCAGTTTGAAAGGTCCTCTGAGAACACAGTTAAGAGTTCAACACAAATCAAAAGATTGGTGGTTTGAATACATACTGAGGAGTCTTGGAAGATAGGCCCAGAGATCTGCTTTCTGAAGGTCAAGGTCTTAACTCATACAAACGAAGATGCCAGAAGTGACTCCATGGCAGTTAATAAAACTTAAGCAGAAATAGAGAAGGGGAAAGAAAGATGTTTCACTAGGAACATTTCTATTCTGAGCCAGTAGGATCTTGTTCAAAAGTTTCTAAGAGGCTTTCATTTAAAAAAAAAAAGCATGAAAAGGATGAGAAATTCCCTCAACTAATCACAAACACTGAGGAAAAATATCAGTTTGAGGACTAAGATGCATCTGATTCAGGCTATCATTTTTCTGACCACTTGTTTTGCACCTGAGAGAGCTGAAAAGGGAGTAAGGATGACGGAAGAATTGATGACTTTGAGCTGTGGTCTTGAAGAGGAGTGCTAAAGATCCCATGGACTGAAAGAGAACAAATAAATGTATCCTGAAGAAAAGTGCAGCCAGAATGCTCCTTGGCAGATTGCATCATCTCTCACATGTGGCTAGGAGAGGCTATTTCTTGGAAAAGGACATCATGCTTAGTCAGCCAGATGGATTGGCATAGTGACTCATGCAATGAGCTCTAATGTGTCTGGATGTATAAAGATGGCACAACAGAGGATAGGGTTTAGATCTGCTGTTCATAGTGTCACTGAGTCTTACTTTACTCAATGCCATCTAACAACAATAACAACAATCACAAATATCAAAAGAAGATATATCAAAAGAATGAAAGGAATACACAAGGTCACTATACCAGTAAGAATACTTTTCAGAAAGTAGTATACGATCATGAACTAATAATAATAAAGCAGAAATTCCAAGTTGCTTTAAAGGAATTGGTAAAAAAGTGAGACTCCAGAAATTGACGGAATACCAGTTGAGATGTTTCAACGAACAGATGCAACACTGGATGTGTTCACCAGGGTGTGTTAAGAGATCTAGACGATAGCTACCTGGTCATCTGACTCAAAGAAATCTATATATATTCTCATTAAAAAAATTATTAAACAATGCAGAAATTATCAAACACCATTAATATCACATGAATGCAAAATTTTGTTGGAGATATCCAAAACTGACTAGAACAACACATCAACAGAAAACTGTTAGAAATACAAATTGGATTTATAAGAGGCCATGGAACTTGGGATATCATTGTTAATGTCAGATGGGTCATGGCGTAAAATAGAGAGTACCAAAGGATGTCTGCTTTTGTTTTATTGACTAAGCAAAGGCATTTGTGTGTTTCACAACAAATTGTGGCTAGTATTGAGAGAATTGGAATCCTAGAACACCTGACTGTGCTCATGAAAAACCTACACCTAGCCTGCAACAAAGTGTTAATCCTGGGATCGTATTTTTATATCATATTCACATATTTGTTTTTTTAACTGGTGTTAGATGACATTAATAAAAAAGGCAAGATATTTTCAGAATTTGAAAAAAAAAAAAAAAGAAAAACCTACACCTAGAACAAGAAGTGTTGTCCCAACACTATATGGTTGTAATTCAAGAAATAATTATGTCAG
>NW_006399770.1:8744365-8746796 GCF_000299155.1 Elephantulus edwardii
TGTGTGTGTGTGTGTGTGTGTAACAGATAATTTGAGAGGCTGAACTTTATGAAGAAGAATGTAGCATCAGGATTGGTGGAAGACTCATCAACAACCTGTGTTATATAGATGACACAAATCTGCTTACCAAAGTTGAAGAATTGAAATGTTTCCTGCAGAAGGTCAAAGACTGCAGTCTTCAATATAGATCGCATCTCGGCATCAAGAAAACAAAGATCCTCACCACCAAGCTGATAGGCACTACCATGATAGATGGAGAAAGGATTAAGGTTGTTTATGATTTTATGTTTCTCACATCCATAGTTAAGCCTCTTGGCACTAACAATTAGGAAAGTAAAAGACAAAATGTATTGGAAAAATCTGTGGTTAAGGATCTTTCCACACTGCTAAAGAGCAACATTATCAGTGTAGACACTAAGGTGCATCTTATCAACATCATTGCTTGCTATGCGTCTGAGACATGAACAATGACTAAAATGACAGAAGAAGCAGCTATGTCTTTAAGTTGTAGTACTGGAGAAGAGTATTTCACATACTATGGACTGCAAAGAGAACAAATAGGTCTGTCCTGGAGAGGGTCAAACCAGTTTGTTCCTTGGAGGCTAGGATTTTAAAGCTCCATCTTACATATATTGGGCATGTCCTTAGGAAGGACCAGTCCTTGGAGAAGGACAGCAAGCTTGGAAGCACAGAAGAAAAAGCCCCTAAATGAGATGGCCGTGTCAATGAAATCAAGTGTGTCAGAGTCAGTGAGGTTGGCTCACGATAGGGCAAAGTTCAGTGTCATTGTTCACTGGGTCACTATGGGTTGTAATCAACTCAATGTCACATAACAGCAATAACAACAATCACAAACTGAAAAACAATTCCATCAGAATATTGAAAGAAGAAACTGAAAAAGGTTTTGTGCCTTTTAGTAAATTCAGAAATATTTATTTTTGAAGCAAATATTTTTAACTCTTTTATTTACTTTATTAAAAATATACCTTAACAACCAAACTCCTTGATGTCAAGTTGTAATTGACTCAAAACTGACCGGTCAATGGATTTTCTAAGGTTGTAAATTGCATAGGAGGACTTAAAATACCTTTGCAGCTATCTAATCATGCAAATGAGGTTGCCAGAATTGATAGAATGGCAACTAAAAACAAAATTTAAACAGCAGCAAACTTAAGCAATTTCTCTTCTTTCTGCAACAGAGAAGTTAATAATTTTAAATCACCTGCATTTGGGTTGTGAGGGTAACTCCTTACTCACTAGACCACCAGAGCTCCCTGTAAAAGAAACAAAAAGCTACCCAAAAATGCCCATATATAATTGTATTTCTTTCAATTTCTTCCTGTGACACTCATCATTTTGCAAAACTGAGATTCAAGAGTATACCTCTGAGAATGACAAGGGGTTATTGAAACTAAACTATTCCATATCTACACTCTCTGAAAACACGTTGGAGGGTCAGCTATGAGCCACTTCTGACTTAATAGCATAAAACAACAACAAAGGAGGGTGGAGAGTTGATACAATCTCACTTTAAATGCCACCTGCCAGACAGAAAGTCACTAACCAGACAGTACAAAGCAGCCTTCCTGTTATATTGCATTGTCTCGTTGAAATTTTCCAAATAACATTTACTACGAGTTTACATTTTCTCTTATATACTTATTTCTTTGCTTAGTACCATCACAAGTCAATAATTGCAGAGTGAATGGAAACTGTGAAGACTGCATATTGTTGTTTGATAATATCGATCCCATGACTTCAAGTTCTCAACATATGTCTGTTATTAATGCCTTTTAAACAAATTCCTAGTGATATATGATAGGGTATTATGATCATCACAGGAATCCAGAATTAAGGTTACATAGTGGAGTGCATTCGAGGTGGGGGTGGGCGGATTGTATACGAACAAAGAAGTTCATCTTCTGCTTTTCAAAGAAAGGAACAAAGTGAGGGGCTGGTGAGGGGGGTAGAAAAAAAGTGCAATAATAAATGAATGGAAATCCAAAATCTTTGTAAATTGTTCATTAAAATTAATAAAATAAAAATTTTAAAAACAAAAAAAACAAAAACCCAAATTCCTCCCCTATGTAGGTTTTTCCAATAACATAGTATTGTTGTTGTTGTTTACCGTGAGTTGGAACCAAACCATAGCTGACCCTCCAACGGGTTTTCAGAGGTAGTTAATCACATTGGAGGAGATTGCCCATCCGTCTCCAGCAGAGCGGCTGGTGGCCTCAAACCATGTACCTTCAGGATTGTAGTGCAGCTTCTTGCCACGAGGCCTTCAGAGCTCCCTAACATAGTTGTTGTTGTTGTTGTTATATGCCGTCGAGTCACCTGCGACTCATAGCGACCCTATGTACAACAGCCCTAAACTCCGCTCTGTCCTGTGCCAATCGCACTGTCTCTGACACTCCCATCCCAATTATCC
>NW_006399770.1:8749756-8756122 GCF_000299155.1 Elephantulus edwardii
ACAGACCACCAACTACTCATATGCAAATTCAAGCTAATGCTGAGGAAAATTAAACCACATCCCTAACATAGTATTAAAACTTAAAATATTTAAATAAGACAAAAGGACTTCTAAGTATATTAGTGGGATGCATTTGGGAATCTTAAGTATGACTTTAGCAAGAATACCTTTGAAATCAGAGGTCAAGCACATTTATTTACTTTGAATATATTTGAAATACTGTTTGTTGTTGTTATGTTGTGTTGTCGAGTTGCTTGAGACTCATAGTGAACCCTATGTACAATAGCCCTAAACCCTGTTCTATCCTGTGCAAATCTCACTGCCTCTAATACACCCATCCCGATTACCCGAGTCACTGAATCAATCCACCTTATAGAGGGTCTTCCTCTCCTGTGCTGTCCCTCCACCCTCCCAAGCATAATGTCCTTCTCCAAGGACCGGTCTCTCCTTGCAACGTGTCCAAAGTATGTCAGACAAAGGCTCAGAGTCCTTGCCTCCAATGAGCAGACTTGTCTAACCCTCTTTAGGATGAACCGGCTCATTTTCTTAGCAGTCCATGGTACAATCAATACTCTTCTCCAGTACCACAGCTCAAAGGTATCAATTATCCTTCTATCTTTCCTAGTCATAGTCCAACTCTTTGATGTATAGCAAGTGATTGCAAAGATGATGGAATATATCAGGCACACCTTAGTCTCCAGAGTGACACCATTGCTCTTCAGTACCCCAGAGAGGTCCCTAACAGACTTTCCCATCGCAATACATCTTTTAATTTCTTGGCTGCTGGTGCCAAGAGTGTTGACTGTGGAGCCAAACAAAAGCTCAATCTCTTCACCATCCATCCTGATGCTGCCAATTGGTACAGTGGTGAGAATTTTTTTTAACAAATTCCTTTTTTTAATTATTATTAAATTTTATTAGTTTTAATGACAGTGGTGAGAATTTTTGTCTTCTTGACATTGTGCCTCAATCCATATTGGATGCTTCAGTCCTTGACCCTCTGCAGCAAGCACTTCAGGTCCTCCTCAGTTTCAACAAACAGGGTTGTATCATCTGCATGACACAGATTGTTGATGGTGGATCTTCCACCAATCCTGATGCCACAGTTCTCATAAATCTTATCCTCCTGGATAATCTGTTCTGTGTATAGGTTGAAAAGGTATGGAGATAGGACTCATGTTTGGCATACACCTTTCCCAATTTTGAACCATGCAGTGTTTCCTTGCTCTGTTCTGACTACTGCCTCTTGGTCCAAGTATAGGTTTCACATTAGCATGATTAAGTGTTCTGGAATTCCCATTCTTCTCAGAGTCAGCCAGTTTGTTATGATCCACACAGTCAAATGCTTTTGCTTAATCAATGAAACACAGACAGACATTCCTCTGGTATTCCCTGCTTTCAGCTAAGATCCATCTAACATCAGATACAGTATTCCTAGTACCACGACCCCTTCTAAACCCAGCATGGACTTCTCGCAGTTCTCCGCTGATGTGTTGTTCCAGTCGTTTTTGGATAATCTTCAGTAGAATCTTGCTTACATGTGAAATCAATGAGATTGTTCTATAATTTCCACACTTTGTTGGGTCACCCTTCTTTGTAATGGGAACAAATATAGATCTCTTACAGTCAGTTGACCAAGTGGTTGTTCTCCAGACTTCTTGGCACAACTTGGTGAGTACATCCAGGGCAGCATCTGTTAGTTGAAATACGTCAATTGGCATTCCATCTATACTGGGGCTTTATTTTTTGCTAATTCCTTCAAAACAGCTTGAACTTCTTCCCTCATCACCATAGGCTCTTGTTCATATGTTGTTTCATTAAATTCTTCTGTGTCTGCCAATTCCTTTTGATACAGTGACTCAGTATATTTTTTCCATCTTCTTTTAATACTTCCTGGCTCATTTAATATTGTGACTAAATAAATAGGTGTTTTTTTTTTTAAAAAAAAGTATAATGCCATTCTCCAGTAAGACTGAATAGAGCTCTTAAGAATTCTTCATAGATCCCTTTTTATCTCCATTATAATAAAATCTAGATTTCAAACATACACTATTTAACAACCTTATTGTATTTAGCACCTTTGTTATAGTGCAAAACTCTTGGGTATCTAAGCAGTTAAGCATTAAGGTAAGTGAGTTTTAAAAATAGTATCATTCAGGTATAATTCACAAAACACAAAATACATTAATGTAGTTTTCTAGTCATTATGTTAGCCTCTACTTATCTCTAGCTACCTTTATCTGTGGACACATGTTGTTGTATTTAGCAAGTGTGTAAAAGTGTAAAAGACCTGGGTATTTAAGCAATCAATCATTAAGGTAAGTGAGTTTTAAAATAGTATCATTCAGATATAATTTTCAAACCATAAAATATACCCAGGTTGTGCTAGTTTAAAGTTGTTTTTTCTAGCCATTACATTATACCCTGCTGGTCTCCAGCTACCTTAACTGTGAACACATAGTCTTGCAAATCATCAATAGCTGTGGAACTAATATATGAGAGTACTTTCCACACTGTAGAGCATGACCCTGGCGACGATGGTGGTGGAAATACTGTGATATTGTTTTGGAGAAACAGTGGCAAGGTGTGACTTAAGATTCTCTGCATTTGTGCTGGCCACAGTTACGAGTTTTACTGCCTGGATGATTGAGGAAAAAGCTGATTTATAACTGCTCTGAGGCAAACCTTGCTGGATGATTGGGGAAACCAGAGGCTTTTTGAACTTGTGCTATTGAACTGAAGCCAGGACTTTTACTACTTACTGAATTGTGTTTTGCTGTTAATATAACTCGGGATTGATGAATTCAACTTGGACTTCTATTGTGAGATATTCTTTGCCTCTCCCACTCAACTTATTTCCCTAATAAACCACACTCTTAGTACCACAGCTGTGAATAAAGTATGGGAGTCAACAACAAATATCGAACACAGTTATTAGTAGAAAAAGGTGCAGGAGCATGGAGGGTGGTGTGTCTGACCTAGCAGCTATCTGTTTTGGACCATGGATATTACTAAAGGGTACAATTCCCCTTGAAGAATTGGTTAGAAGTCAGATTTGGCCATTCCCATGTTGCATCTGCTCCTTTCTTAACCCATGATAAGTGTACAAAATAATTACTTGTTAATTCACAGCCACGTAATCACCACCACAAGGTAATTTAAAAAAAATAAATTTATTATTAATTTCAGTAAAAATTTACAAAGACTTTGGTTTTCCATTCATTCATTTTTGCACTTTTCTCGCCTCCCAACCCTCCCCTCTAGTACACTACCCTCTTGGAAAAGTAAAAGAAAAATTCTTTCATTGTTTTACAAACCCTCCTCCGCCAGGTCGACTTCACCATGTAGCCTTCGCTCTAGACTCCTGCCATGACAAAAATATCTAATCACATTTCCCTTTTAAACGTTTTCTACCTCATCTGTTTCAATGCATTATACATTATTGAACCCATCTTTCTCAGTCTTCCCCCAAACCCAAGGTCTGTCTTGTTTCACAGCAGTGGTGTGACTGGGATACTTCACTCAGCATAAGGTCCTCTAGAGTCACCCATTTTGGATAACACTGCATGAGTTCCTTGTTTTTCAATGCAGCATAGTATTCCATTGTGTGAATATACCACAGCTTCTCTATTCATTTTTTTGTTGATGGACACTTAGGTTGTTTCCAACTCCTTTTTATTGTGAACAAAGCCACTATAAACATGGGTGTGCATATATCTGCTTGGATGTCAGTAATGGTCTCTTCGGGGTATATTCCCAGTAGTGGAACTGCTGGGTCAAATGCTATCTCTATTTGCAACTTTTTGAGAAAGTGCCATACCACTTTCCAGAGTGGTTGCACCATTTTACATTCCTGCCAACAGTGAATAAGGGTTCCAGGTTCTCCACAACCTTACCAGCATTTGTTTCTTGCTGTTCTATTAAATTTTGCTATTCTGACTGGGTTGAGATGATATCTCATAGTTGTTTTAATTTGCATCTCTCTTAGAGCTAGGCATTTTGAGCATTTCTTCATGTGCTTGTTAGCCATCTGAATGTCTTCTTTGGTGAAGTGTCTGTTCATATCCTGTGTCCATTTTTCTTTTGGATTATTTACCTTTACCTTGTTGTGGTGCTCAAGTATTTTATAAATTCTGGATATAGTCCCTTATCTGATAAGTCATTATAAAATCCCCTTTCCCAGTCTGTGGCTTCCCTTTTTACCCTGTTGGAAAAGTTTTTGGATGTGTGTAGGGGTTTGATTCTTAGAAGATCCTATTCATCTATTTTATCTTCTGGTTGTAGGTACCACAAGACAATTTAAAAACATATCTGTCACTCAAAAGTTTCTTTGTGCTTATATACATTTATTACACTTTCTCTTCTTTGCAAACAACTAATAATCTATTTTCTATCTTCATAGATTTGGTGTTCGTAATAATATTAAATAAATGAAATAAGGATCAAACAATCTTTTGTGTCTGGTGTTACCAATTTTTTCAAGTTCATTTATATTTTTATAATCTTGCACTTCCATGCCCTCCACTGGGTTCCATGGCTGTAGTTGCATGAAAGGAGGTTACCTATCTTTCTCTTGCAGAGTGATTGATGGGTTTGAACTGCCAGAGAAGCTCAGGCTTTAAGTGTGTCACTAAGTGATGTTATGAACCATTGAGTCAGAACCAACTCATAACTGAGCCTCCACAGAGTTTTCAGAGGCAGTAAATAGCATCCTTCTGTGGAGCAGTTGGTGGATTTGAACCTTATGGCTTTAGGTTGACAGTATAGTTCTTTACCACTAGGCAGCCACCAGAACTTCCTCTTATTATAAGTTCATTTATTGTTAATCACTTTTTTCATTGCATGGATGTAACATAATTTGTTTATTTGGCCATCAGTTGATGTGAGTTTATACAGTCTTTTGTTTTGGAATATTAGAAATAATGGAATTAAGGTAATGTGTGTATAGGTTTTGGTAAGGATATATGTTTTCTTTTTCTGTTAAGACAGATTGGAATTGGGGCTTATATTTGACTTTTAAAGATACCACCTACTGTTTTCCAAAGTGACTGTACTACTTCACACTGCAATAAGCATTTGTATAAGGATTTCCACTTCTCTACATCTTCATCAATGCTTATTATTGTCTGGTTTTGATAATATCTCTGGTGACCTATAGAGTAAGGAATCACATTACCAATATAAAGACAAGTGGTTTGGACCCATCAGCTGCTCTGCAGGATGAAGATGGCCCCTTACTCCCATGCAATTGACAACCTTTGAAAACACACTGAAGGTTCAGCTACATGCTGGATCCAGTTAACTAGGACATAACACCAGTGGGGGGAAAGTCAATGTAAAATTGTGATTAAAATCAGATTCAAAGGTCAAATTGTATGAGTCCAGACTTGTAATACTGTGCAAATTCTATTCCTGTTTTGTTATGTGTAAGACAACTTATATGATAATAAATTATTTATGATTACATATATAAGTGTGTATATATATATATATATATTTCTCTCTCTCTTTCACACACACACACACACACACACACACACACAGAGAGAGAAAGAAAGAGAGACAGAGAGCTAGCTTACTAAGCACCAGATGATTTTCAAGTACATCTGTCCTCGTACTCACAAAATCTGGCACAAAGTAAGTTGTATGTAAGGGTTAGCCATTAATATTGCCACTTTTCAATAGTTACTTTCAAAGCTTTTAAAACACTTAGTCCAGTTGGGGGTTATATTTAGATTATGAGAATTAGTTTAATTTATCTTAACTATCAGTTCCTTATGTGATGTTGACCTATGGTTTCATTATATCCTAGTATTAGAATGCCAAGGACTATGAAATCAAATTAGAAATTACGGATGAGAATTAGAATGAGTAAGTCTTTCAAATGGTCAGAATGACCTACCAGACAACTTCAAATACAAAATGGAATGAGATCAACTGCCTAAAAGAGAAAATAGATACCTAAGATCAGAATTCGCATTTAACTTTTTAAGATATTACAAAAATGTTTTTCATTAATCCATGTTTATAAAAATTACATACAGAAAATAAAAATCCTTTGCTATTTCACAGTGAAGAGAGAGGAGAGAAAAGGAAGGGGAAAAATCAGTAATCAGCTAACAGATACATATGAAGTTGAGCAAAGAGTAATGTATAATAAGGAGGTGATCAACACAGTAACTCTACAGAAAGTGACACAGACAACATAAACACTATTACATACACAATTAAGAATTATCATGAGTCAATCTACATTAATCTACAAGTAGGTATATAAAGAGACAGGCAAGATAAATAGATATGGGCATTGAAAGACTATGTTTATAACTATACAAAGGTTTTAGCAGAAAGTATTTTCACAGTCAT
>NW_006399770.1:8756374-8757836 GCF_000299155.1 Elephantulus edwardii
AAAGTATGTCAGACGAAGCCCCAGAATCCTTGCCTCCAAGGAGTAGCCTGGCTTAACCCTCTCTAGGATGAATCTGTTTGTTTTCTTGGCAGTCCATGGTACATTCAGTATAAGCTATAAATAGATATGTGTATATAATAGAGCAAATAGAGGGTAAAGTAATATACATGTCTTAATCTTAACAAAACACCCAGAGGGAATGAGTTGTTACCCCAAGAGTCCCAAGATCATAGTCTTTGGGGACTTCAAGACCAACTCGCATAGCATAGTTTACAAAGGCAACACTCTTGTGATTGTCAGCTAGGGTCTTAAAACTTTTTTATGAGTTTTGGTACTTTTCTGGAACAAATGCAACTATGGGCCTTTTTTTTTAACAAAGAAGAGGAGAAAAAAACAGAGATACATAGAAGCAATTAGTCCAAAGCACTTATGGACTATGAAAATCTCCACATCTAGAAACCCGAGACTAGAAGAACTAAACGGTGAGTGCTGACCACTCTAAAAGGGAACAGAGTAGAATGTCCTGGACAGAGTTAGAGAAAAATAGAGACTAAAATTTAAATCATAAAAATATCCAGGGAACTGATTCTACAGAGATTATTGGGACCTCTTTCACTGATTTAATAAAGATTGTTGTATGGCCCTTAGTTCCCTTTCGATTTTAAATCTAAACTTATCCCTGTGGATCAACTTTCACCTACCCAAGGCAGTTTTGTTGTTACACACCATCGAGTCCACTTCAAATTATAACAACCCTATGAACAGCAGATTTGAGTCTTGCCCTATCCTGTGCCATTACACCATCTCTGACACACTTGAGCCCATTGCTACTGTCACCATGTCAATCCATCTTATTGTGGATTATCTTCTCTTACACTGACTCCACATTTCCAAGCATGATGTCCTTTTCTAAGGACTAGTACGTGTGAACAACATATTAAAAAAATGTGAGATAACATTTCATCATTTTTTACTCCAAGGAGCACTCTGGTTTTACTTTATAGGTAAGTATGGCAAACAATGCCAACAAAGAGGTGTTGTTTCTTAGAACAATTAACCATACAAAATTCAAAGAGTAGCACTTTCCAGGGATAATGTTCAGAAGGTAGGAAAAGTAGAATAGAAGCACAAAGAGAAATGAGAATCACAGGAATAAAGTGAGAAGAGTGCAGTTATAAGGTGCATGTTAATTAATGCCACCTCATATATGAATGAACAGCTGAGTGGATAACCCATTAGCTGTATAAACTTTCTCTCAAATCTTAAATTTTTAAAGAGTAAAAGAAATAAATGCATTTTTGTAAGCATTTCAGAGTGCTTTCCCTTGGCTTTGGAGTCTCAGCAAGAATGACTTCTCCACCCTTGGTCACTGTTGTTGTTGTTGTTATGTGCCGTCGAGTCGTTTGCGACTCATAGCGACCCTATGTACAACAGCCCTAAACCGTGCTCTATCCTGTGCCAA
>NW_006399770.1:8758206-8773226 GCF_000299155.1 Elephantulus edwardii
TAACCACAGACTTTCCCATCGCAATACGTTTTTTTATTTCCTGGCTACTGGTGCCAAGAGTGTTGACCATGGAGCCGAGCAAACTGAAGCTGTGAACACTTGGTCACTACTGTGCTTGTTTCTCCTGCTCTGGTCAGTCTTCGGGTATCTCTTTCATTCTCTTGCACCAATCCATTCTTTTCCGAAGGCTACACAACTTCTTAGCCCGTATGTCTCATTCTGAGAGAGAGTTAATAAAATTTTAATTGTGGTAAAAAATTGCTATAAAATTGTATGCTATTTATATTATTTGTATCATTGCCCAAAGTTATAAGCAAGAATAGCATTAATATAATATTTCACTGTTTATTATCTGTCAAGGTTTACTTCATTTCTAAAATGCTGTGATTTTATCAAAATTGAATGAACACATACTGTGCAAATTTTAGAAAGAAGTCAGGCTAATAGATAAAAGCTATATGGAGACAGTTTATGCACAATATGAAGCAGCATTTCTTTAGACTTTTAAATGACTAAAGTGTATACCAGTAAGTTATCTGTCTGTCATTATGACCGAGAAAAGCCTTGATAACTCTTAGTTTATAAGAGCTTGGCATCTTCTATTCTAGTAGAGGAGAAGAACATCTCAGAATGATAAAACCTGGAAGTACACGGTGCTACTAACTCCTCAGAAGGATGAACCTCCACCAGAGAGAAACGGAGGCAGAGGAAAGGGCAGACCCATTTCCTTCTCTATGTTCCCTGTGATGCACTGTACCAGGGCTCTGTTTGTGTCTACTTTGCGTAGGGATGCTTCCCATGGTCCCATAGCCTGTCTGTATTTGCAGCCTGTGAAGTAGTGGCCAGCTCAGGAATGTAAGCATAGTATTCAACTCCCATCTTTCTCTGCCTCTTTTCGGTGTCCTTGCATCTCACTACTTTAGGTTTATTTTCAAATAAAACATTCATATTTGATCCTTTCCTCAGGTTCTGTTTTCACGAAATGGAGCTAAGAGACAAGCTAATCAAAAGCTGGAACAGAAGACTGTTTATTTTGTTTTAAAATTGCCATTCCATGCATAAAATTACTAACAGAGGGAAATAATGATGATGACAATAATTAATATCTAACATCTGTAGGGCATTATTTTGTTCCAGGTACTGTTCTAAATGCTTCTCATTTTCCCTTAATTCCTCACAATCATCTTACGAGATAGGTATTATTGTGATCTCTAACATAAATACAAGAAAAGTTAGATGACCCAGCTTCAGGAAAAGACACATGCACGCTGTGACCACCAAGATTCAGGGAGTGAAGGGTCTCCAGCTGCATTCCTAAGAGGCCACATACCCTGGGTAGTTCCCAGTTCCCAGGGGAGGAGGCGCACTTGGGTTAGATGAAAGAGACCCCCTCGCACCCAGCCTCTGGAGAAGACACAGGTATACTTTTAGCAGAGACCACTATGAAGTAGCCACCCTGAGACTTGAGGAGGAAAGTGTGCAAGGCTGGATTATTGGGAAATCCCAAAGTCCCCTCAGAGGCTATAATTGTTCAGGCTGATACATTAACCATTGTTGTTGTTGTTGTTATGTGCCATCGAGCCGCTTGCGACTCATAGCGACCCTATCTATGTACAAGAGCTCTAAATGCTGTTCTATCCTGTGCCAACCTAGCCATCTCAAATGCACTTATTCCCAGCGCTCCAGTCACAGAATCGATCCATTTCACCAAAGGTCTTCCTCTCCTTCGCTTCCCCTCCACTCTGCCAAACACGATGTCCCTTTCCAAGGACCAGTCCCTCCTTGCAACATCAACCATTATCCATGTCAAAAAAGTAATAGGTAAGGTCAAACATGATGAAAAATAATACAAGTCTTTTCCATAAAAAGCAGACAAGATCAAGGACCTAGAGATAACTCAGAGACAGGAAGGAAAAAGACATATGTTGAAGTAGAGTTCCAAGAACTGGTAATAAATAAGTTACAAATGTTGAAAGAAAGACTTGAAACAATATGCAAATGGGAAGACAATCAACATAGTACTAGAAATAACAGAAAACTATGGAAATACAATCCAAAATATCAAAACTGAAATAGCAGAAATTTATAACATGATGGATGTTAAAAAAAAGAAAGAAAGTAAAGAAATGGAACAAAGAATCAACAAGCTAGAAAACGAGAACTTCAATAACAACTTCAAAAAATGGGTACAGGATATGAACAGACACTAAACCAAAGAAGACATTCAGATAGGAAACAAACACATGAAGAAATGTTAAAAATCCCTAGCTCTAAAAGAGAGATGCAAATCAAAATAACTATGAGATATCATCTCACCCCAGTAAGAATAACAAAATTTAACAGAGCAACAAACATCACATGCTGGCGAGGTTGCAGAGAAACTGGAACCCTTATTCATTGTTAGTGGAAGTGTAAAATGGTACAACCACTATGAAAGGCTGTATGACACTTTCTCAAAAAGTTGCAAATAGAAATATCATTTGATCCAGCAATTCCATTACTAGGAATATACCCTAAATAAACCATAACTGTCATCCGAACAGATATATGCACACCCATTTATTGCAACTTTGTTCAAAATAGTAAAGAGTTGGACACAATCTAAGTGCCCATCAACAAACAATTGGATACAGAAGCTATGGTATATTCACACAGTGGAATATTATGCTGCATTGAAAAACAAACAAACAAAAAAACCCTCATGAAATATTATGCAAAATAGGTGACCCTGGAGGACATTATGCTGAGTGAAATATCTCAGTCACAAAAGGACAAATATTGCATAGTGCCACTGTTGTAAAACAGAACTAACATCAAGGGTGAGGGGAGACTGAGAAAGAGGAAATAAATAGTGCATACTGCATTGAAAGAGTTGAGGGAGAGAACAGTTAAAAGGGATATATGATTAGGTATTCTTGTCATGACAGGAGTCCAGAATGAAGGCTGCATAGTGGAGTGGACTTGGGGGGAGAGATTACATAACAATGGAAGAATTTTTCTTTTACTTTTCAAAGAGAAGGACAAACTGGGTTGGGAGGGGTGGGCAGGGAGAAAAAATGCAACAAGAATGAATGAAAATCCAAAGTCTCTGTAAATGTTCATTAAAATTAATAATTTAAAAAGATAAGAAATAAAGAAATAAATAAAAAGGTACTTGGAGAAAACATTAGATTCATGTGGGATGGCAAACAATATATGCATGCCTGGAATTCCAGAACAGGAGATAGTAGAAAAAACTTTTCAGATATTATGAAAAATGAGGAAATGCACATTCTAGAAGCTAAGATAATGCCAAACAGTTTATAACCCAAAAGAAAACACATCAAGACATATTATGGTCAAATTCTCCAAAATCAAAGATAAAGATAGAACACTAAATGCAGCACAAGAAAAAGAGTCATCTAAAAATGATTGTTTACCAATTAATTAATTAAACAATTGACTAATCAACCAGTTAGATTAAACTCTGACTTTTCAGCACAAACCACGTGAGAAATAAGACCAGGTGATTGATTGTGTATACAGAAAGCTGAAAGAAAACAATTGCCACCCTAGGATTCTGTACGAAACAAAGCTGTCCATCAAATACAAAGGAGAAATCAGGTCATTTGCAGACATGCAGGAATCTAATGAATTCATGAAAACAAGACCAACTTTACAAGATACTAAGATATGTCCTGTACACAGACACAGTAAAGGAAAGTAGATGGACCAAAATAACCAGCAACAATAGAAAAACAATACAGCAAAATGGCAAAAACAAAACCTAGCCTATAAATAATAACATACATGAAAATGGCTTAAACACGCTGATTAAGAGAAAAAAGTAGCAGAATAGATAAGAAACCAAAGTCCCTCAATATAGTGCCTAAAATAGACACACTTAGGAAATGAGGAGAAAGACTAAAAAATCAAAGGGTGAAAAAATATATAGAATAAGCAAACGGCATCTATAAGAAAACAGTAAGGGTAATACTAATCTCTTACAAAATAGACATCAGGATGAAAACCACCATAAGAGAAAAAGAAGGACACTTCTTGTTGTTATGCGCTATAAAGCTGACATGATTCATAGGGTCCCAATGAACTCTGCCTTTCCTTGAGCCAATCTCACTCACCTGCTCTAACACATGTGCTCCCATTGCCATAGTCACTGTATCAATCTATCTCATCTAAGATCTTCTTCTGCACTATCCCTCTCCCCTTGCAAGCATGATGTACTTTTCCAATGAACACTATATAATGATTAAAGATTCAACATATCAAGGGATACATACTTAGTTAATATATACATACTTAATAATAAACCTGTGAAATGGATAAAATGGATAGGAGACTTGAAGAAAGAAATGGACAACACCACAATATCAGTAGGAAACTTCAACACAATCCTTTCACCAAAACATAGGGAAACTCAATAGAAACTCAATAAAGATGCAGAAGAATTACACTGTACAATCAGCCAACGCTGTCACATAGACATATTCAGAGTACTTCACCCAAAAGAACTCAACACACTTTTTTCTCAGGTGCACATGGTACATTCTCCAGAAATGATCACATATTAGACTACAAAGCAAACCATAACAAATTTAAAAATATTGAAATAATACACAAAATATCTTCTCAGATCAAAATGCCATAAAGATAGAAATTAACAACATGATAATGGAAAAAAGAACACCAACATGAAAGCTAAGTAACACCCTACTTGAGCATGATTATGTTATAAAAAGAAATAAAATATGAACTAAAATAATTCCTTGAAACAAATGACAATAATGCCAAAACTAATTAAACCCTTTATTCATGATCTACATAATTTACTTGCGTGTTCTTATTCTAAAAGTGTTATTTATTTTATTTAATTTATTAGCAATTATCCAATCTGGCTTGTTGTAGAAGATCAAACATACCAAAACCACTGGGAAACAGCTAAGGGAGTCTAGGGGTCAGTTCACAACAATAAACATATTAAAAAAGAAGAAGAAAGAAGCAAAAAAAGTACTTAACACATCCAGAAAATAGAAAAAGAAAAACAGGCTTTCTTCCACAGCCTTTAGAAAAAAGAAAATCATAGGGATATAATAAATGGGGTAAAAACCAGAAAAAAAAATTGAAAGCAAAATCAGGCATTTGTTATTAGAAAAGGTTAATAAAGTAGACAAACCACTGATCAATTTAACAAAAGAAAAGACACAAGTAACTCAAATAAGAAATTAAATAGGTGAAATCATGACAGTACTAGCTGAAATCAAATAAATGCTATTGGAATATTGCAAAAAGCTATACTTCAATAAATTTGAAAACAGAGAGAAAATGAATTCCTAGAAACTAACATTCTACCCAAATTAACACAAAAGTTGAACACAAAAGAAGAAATTGAGCAGTTCATAAAAAAGACTGCTTTCCAAGAAAAGTCCTGGCCTAGATGGCTTTACAGGTGATTTCTACCAAACATTCAGACCAGAACTGTCACTCATTCTCTTTAAAGCATTTCATAAAATAGAAAAAATAAGGAACACTCAGAGTCATTCTATAATACAAGTATAACTCTAATACCCAAACTAGGTAAGGATATCACCAGAAAACAAAACTGTAGACCAATATTTCTCATGATCATAGATGTAAATTCCTTAACAAAACTGTCACCAAGTGATCAATACCAAGTGGAATTAATAACAAGAATTCAGAGAGGATTCAACATAAGGAAAACAATTAATGTAATTCATCACATTACCAAAGCAAAGAACAAAAACATATGATCCTGTCAACTGATGCAGAAAAGGCCTTAGACAAAATTCGACAACACTTTCTGATTAAAATATTCATTCATCAAAATAAGAATAGACAGTCGTGGTTAATTAAAGGGTCACACAATTTGATAAGTGGAGGGTGGAATGGGTAAAGGAAATGTGAAAGATCTGGTGTGAAAAACAATGTATAAGAACTTTGTAAATAAATCAGTATAATTTTTTTTAAAAATAATGCAGCAAAACGTGCTGAAACTCAATTCAGGGCCTCGAATATCATACACATTTAATGAAAAGCTCTTAACTCATTAGTTTAAATAAGCTTTTCAAAGTATAAGGTATTCATGAAAAAAGAATAGATGAGAATCTTTTCAACACAGTGAAAAGTACATATGCAAAACTAAGAGCCAACAATGGAGAGAAATTAGAACTATTTCATTTTTATTAGAAGTTCTAGCCAGGTCAATAATGCAAGCAAAGAAAATAAAAGGCATCTATCTATTCTCATTTCAAAAAAAGGTAGTAGTTGAAGAAGAGATTGAGATTCTCAACAATTTCAGCTGGCTTGGATCCACAATTAACATTCTTGGAACTGGAGGCTAAGAAATCAAAAGATGAATTGGATTAGGAAAGTCTGCTGTCAGGGACCTGTCCAAAATGCTGAAGTGTAAAGATGTCAGTCTAGAGACTAAGGCGTACCTGATACACACCATAGTCTTTTCTATTGCTTGCTATGCATCAGATAGCTGGACAATGACTAGGGATGATAGAGAATTGACACCTTTGAGGTGTGACGCTGAAGAAAAGTATTGAATATACCATGGATTGCTAGGAAAATAAACAAGTTCATTCTAGAGAGGGTGGAAACCTGGCTACTCCTTGGAGGCAAGGATTCTGAAGCTTCGTCTGACATACTTTGTGCATGTTGCAAGGAGGGACCAGTCTTTAGAGGGGACATCATGCTTGAAAGTGGAAAGGCACAGAGAAAGAGAGGAAGACACTCAGTGAGATAGATTGGTTCAGTGACTGGGGAAATGAGGGTAGGTGTGTCAGAGACAGTCATGTTGGCACAGGATCTTGCAAGTTTCAGGGCTATTATACATGAGGTCACTATGAGTTGCAAGTGACTTGATGGCACTTAACAACAACAACAACAAATTAAGTGTGCTTGGCTCCACAGTCAATACACTTGATACCAGCAGCCAGGAAATCAAGAGATAAATTGCATTGGGAAAGATGTTGTCAGAGACCTCTCCAAAGTACTCAAGAGAAATGATGTCACTCTGGAGACTAAGGTGTGCCTGATCCAGGCCATGGTCTTCACAATTACTTGTTATGCATCAGAAAGCTGAACAATGACTAGAGATGTTAGAAGGAGAATTAATGCCTTTGAGCTATGGTGCTGGAGAAGAGTATTGAATATACCATGAACTGCTAAGAGAACAAAGAGGTTCATACAAGAAAGGGTGAAACCAGTCTTCTCCTTGGAGGCAAGGATTCTTAAGCTTCATCTGACATACTTTGGGAATTGTCACAAGAAGGGACCAGTCCTTGGAGAGGGACATCATTCTTGGGAGGTTGGAGAGACAAAGCAAGAGAGGAAGACCCTTGATGAGGTGGATTCAATCAGTTATTGGGAAAATTGGGGGTAGGTGTGTCAGAGACAATAAGATTAGCACAGGATAGAGCAGGGTTTAGGGCTGTTGAGTCACAGGTGACTTGATGGCACATAATAACAATAATTGCATAAGGTTATAACCGTGAAAATAGGAGGATAACTGAACAAGAGTTGTATAAATGTTCAAAAGGAGAAAGCGAGAAGAGGGGTAAGAAAAAGAAAAGGAAGAAATATCATTGGGATAGCAGAGGGTAACAGTTGGGGAGGGTGACGTAATGGGAAAGGTTCAATGGAGATTTGAAAATATAGGGTGATAACAGGCATAGAGTAAAGGTAATTACATAAAATGTATGACTGTATAAAAAAAGTAAATGGAGAAAACATGATGAATGTGAATTATTATACAAAACTCAATAATTTAAAAAAACGGACGTGAAAAATATTCACAGAGAAAGTAAACCCAGGGGCACACAGTTAGTTGGTGATGGAGGTAGGATTTGAACACAAAAGATGTTTTCATTTGTGTAGAAGAATTCATTAGTGAGGTGACAGACTCTGAAGCTTCCTGTTACTATTTGGCAATTCTGTGGGTGACAGATTTGGTGGAAAAGGCAGTATGTGTCTGTGCGACACTGTTCAGGGTAGAATATGGTCTCAAGAGAACCAAGAACCAATTTGTTTTATGAATAGTTAATTGTTGGAGCATTAGACCCTTTGTTCCCAGTCCGAATCAGTTTATATGCTCAAAAGGCACCAAAGCACAGCCTATATATAATTGAGTCAGAACTTTGGTGGTGTAGAGTCATTTGTTAACAAAAGGTTGGCTCTGTGGGAAATAGATGGGCATTGTTACCCCATAAACATTTACAGTCTCAGAAATCAATCCGTGCATAGTCGCTATGATTTTTGAACTCTATGTTTAATCACGGACATCTGTAGTTTATTTTTGAAACTTTTTTTTTTACCCACCACCATACAGGACACAAATATTTTAACTATCCTACCCACAAACATACATACTGTGTTTAGGTTCATTATATTCTTACTTTGTGACTATTTGAAGCTCACAGACAAAGGTTGGCAATCTGTCTGGTGGGAGATAGTTATGACTGAAAGTGACCTCTACTGTCTTTATGCTTTTCTCCTGTTCTATTTAAAATAATGACTACAGAATCTTTTGACAAGAGGTCATTTGTGTCAATGGGCAGAACATGGAGGATCAGATCACCTGCGGTAATTGCAAATTAATGCTCTCCTGGTAATACATTAACTACACACTATTGATCTACAGTTGAATCATAGCGGCTACTGAGAAGTGATTTTACTTTCCTATATTTTTGTGCTTTTATTGCTTTTTCCATAACGCATTTTTCTTTCAACTGAAATTTTCTCTAATTGGTTCCATTTTTAATTTCCAACAGTGAGAGGACTTCTAACTTGTAATTAGAATCTGTAAAAATTCATGTCTCTGTCTCAAAAGCCTTTTAGAAATCTACTGAACTGTAACTTTGATGACATAAACCCCACACATGATGCAAAGATCCATATTTCTAGAGCATCAGGTTTTCGAATGCTATTTTGCATTTTGTTTGTTTTAACTTAGACTAAACATAAATCCATTTGGTCCTCTGTCTGAAATTTCAATTTGTCGAGTAGTAATGAAACACTCAAAATCTTTGCTTCAAAGCTTTTCACTTGGCAAACAATTATTATGTGATGTCCCTCATGGAGAACAAATTTTCAATATGAAAGTAAACAGTTTATATCCAAAATATCATAAGTGTTTGAAGACAGAAAAAATTAGTAAATACTGATGGATTCTGCAAAGAGTACTTCTGGAAGAATCCAAATTTTCTCAAATTTTTGTCAAACTCTTCAGAAGTCAGTCATTAACGTTGGGCCAGAACCAACTAATAGCTGACCTTTCACCAGGTTTCTGAAGGTGCAAATTGCATGGGAGGATATCTGCTCATATTTCTTCCATGGAGCCACTGATGTTTCAATTACTAGAGAGGGTCAGCCTTTGGGACACTAGTGTAACTCCCTATGAACTATGCCACCATAGCTCCCAATTGGCCCCATAATTGCTAATATTCTCCCATCCACTGCAATTGATCAGAAACCTCTATTTCAGTTGATAAGCTTGATCGTGCTCCAAGTCTAGACAAATTATGTTTGTACCTAGCTTCTGAATGTCTAGTTAGCAGTCACCTGAACTGAAGATAGTAATTTGCTTTATACTTTTTCATAAAATTTACATTGTTATTCTTAAACTTCTAAGTGGGGAAAACAGATGTGATTTTAAAAAAATAATAAATAAATAAATCTAAGAGGAAGCACTGGTGGCCGAGTGGCAAGAAACTGCACTGCAATTGTGAAGGCACACAGTTCAAATCCGCCAGCCTCTCCAAGGAAGAAAGAAAGGCAGTCTCCTTCTGTGCAATTAATTGCTTCTAAAAACCCTTTGAAAGCTATTGGTTGGCACTGACTTGATGATACACAACAACAACAAAAATAAGAGTATTTTCAGGCCCATAAGAACTTTGCTATCTTGTTGTTATTTTTGTTGTGCGCCATCAAGTCAGCTGACTCTGGTGGGTTTTCAGAGACAGTTAATTGCACAGAAGGAAGGAGACTGCCCATCCTTCTCCTGCAGAGCAGCTGGCGAATTCAAACTGCATGCCTTCAGGATTGCAGCACAGTTTCTTACTACTAGACCACCTGAGTAACCATCATTTGTAGCAAATGTCACAATTAAAATTGAAAAACAGTAACATGCACACAGATTTTTGCTAATATTTAATCTTCAGTAAATCATTATCACTTGTGCTAAGAAAAAACTTAAGAAATGTCAATTGAATGCCTGAAATGACATAAACATGGTTTCATTTCTTTTAGGAATTTAGAGACAAATGCAAGCAGAAATGATGTTATTTTACAACTAATCTTTAGAGCTGGACCAGAATCCTAGAGACTCCATGGTAGGTATTGCTTGATATCAATAAGACTGATGTGACCATGGTGGTAAGACCAGCTAGATGACACTCTAAGAACTGGGACTGTAAATTATAATGAAAAATAATGACAGCAAATCACATGATCTTAGCAACTGATGCAGAAGAGGCATTTGACAAAATCTAACACCCCTTCCTGATAAAGACACTCAGCAAAATTGAAATAGAAGGGAATTTCCTCAATATACTGAAAAGTATAGATGCAAAACCAAGAGCCAATATCATTCTCAATGAGAAATACCAGAAATACAAATATAAAACTCCATTTCAAACTCATTGTCTTAGAGCGGATTTTGACTGCTAATGACTATTGTGTTTCCAAGTTTAGAAATCTTATCTGGAGGAGACTTTCTATATTTCTCCAGCAGAGGCTGGTGGATTTGAATCCCTGGTGTTGCATGATCTTTCTTTAGCTATTGACTATGACACCAGAGCATCTTCATGAATTGTAATAGATCTTATAATATTTTAGATATCTCACCATCTATCAGTTTGTAATACTCTATCTAGCTCGTACGATACTACAGTCCATGGCGAGCAAGTTTCAGTGAAGCATCCAGAGTAACACTGACTAGAATGGAGAGATTAATAACCCATTTTAAAAAATCCCTTATTGAAAATTTTATAGATCACCACAACTGTTGTCTGACTCACTTGGGCAGAACGTCAGAAGAGATCAATTCAGAGGCTCAATGAGGGGAAAGGAGCTTGCATGTGGAATACACTCCTATAATAGATGACAATATATGTAATGATGGACTTGAACATGTCAATAGCAGTGAGGATTATTCACAACTGGACATTGTATTGTGTTGTATATGTTTGTCATGAGTTGGAGCTCATTATACCTGCTAGCTGAGTATCTATCTATCCAAGGAATTCTGGTGGCACAGGCTGTAGGGAGTTACAGTGACAACCCAACGGGGTGCATTTCTGGCAGTTAAACCCACCAGTGGCTACCCAGGAGAAAAATGAGCAATACCCTCTTGTGAGATTCACAGTCTTGGAAAATCTGTTGTAGGGTGATTTATGAGTAGATTCTAACTAGATGGCAATGGGAGAGAAATTTATCTAGCTACTTACTTAGCTATTTACCTAGCTTCTCTCACATCATTTCTCCTTTGTACAGCCAAATGAGATTAACTGTATATATAGATGAATAAACTAAGATTGACAGAGGTAAAAGAATTATTCCTTATTTATTTAGCAAATAAATAGTAAGGCCAAGAGTTGAGCCAAGAAGAATGGGAATTGGAAAGCTCCTTTCCTTATCTATCATATTATACATCCTCAAGGAGGAAGAGCCTCATTTGGATACAGAAGACTGGTGCAGACATAAAAAGTACTGTGATGAAAGAGTTTTTCTTTTGCTTTTCAAGGAGAGGAGCAAACAGGGTGGGGGCAGCTCTGGGCGGGCGGGGAGAAAAGTGCGACAATGAATGAAAGGAATTCCAAAATCTCTGTAGATGTTCACTGAAATGAAAATAAAAACATTTTTTAAAAAGTACTGTGAAGGGTGCTCAGGACTAGAACAAACTGAGATATTTGAAAAATAAGCTAGAAACTAAAAACAGAGTTTCTTAAATTAGTGTGATTAATAATAAGAGTAAAACACTCAAGAGTATTGAGTATAAGAGTATTCAGTTCAAAACTATAAAGATTATAAAAGACAAAGTAGGACCAAGCTTAGGAGGCTTAGCTGATGGTATAAAAAGGTGGACAAATACAGACAGAAATACACAACTAGGAGAGTATAAAATTGATGAATCAGACCTTCTAGAGATCAAATCCCTGAGCACATCAGAAACAATCAGAAACATTTTTCCAGCAGAGTAAAAAGAAAGTTCAACAACTGGGAAAAAAACATTTGGCAATAATACCTCAGAAAAGGGTCTCATATCAAATGTTTACAGAACCGCACAGGGACTCCACAAGAAAATGACTGATAACACAATTACAATAAATATAATTATTTTGCAAAAAAAAAAAAAGGGACAAAAGACATGGAAAGACCTTTCACAGAGGAAGATATTCAGATGGCCAATAGACACTTGAAGAAATACTCCAAATCACTGTCAATAAGAGAGATGCAAATCAAAGCCATAATGAGATACATTTTTACCCAAGTAGCAGTGGCAAAGTTTAACAGGACAGAAAGAAATAAATGCTGGAAAGCATATGGTGAGATAGGAATATTTAAACATGGCTGTTAAGAATGTAAAATGGTACAATCACTCTAGAAAGCAGTTTGGAGATTCCTCAAAAAGCTGAAAATAGAAATTAGATATGACTGAACTATTTCACTGCTTGGAATATGTTGTTGTTATGTGCTGTCAAGTCGCTTGCGACTCATAGCGACCCTATGTACAACAGCCCTAAACCCAGCTCTATCCTGTGCTAGTCTCACTGCCTCTGACACACCCATCCCAATTACCCCAGTCACTGAATCAATCCACCTCATAGAGGGTCTTCCCCTTCTGCGCTGTCCCTCCACCCTCCCAAGCACAATGTCCCTCTCCAAGGACCTCTCTCTCCTAACAACATGTCCAAAGTATGTCAGACGAAGCCTCAGAATCCTTGCCTCCAAGGAGCAGTCTGATTTAATCCTCTCCAGGATGAATCTACTTGTTTTCCTGGCAGTCCAGGGTACATTCAATATTCTTCTCCAGCACCACAGCTCAAAGGCATCAATTCTCTTTCTATCCTCCTTAGTCATTGTCCAACTCTCTGATGCATAACAAGTGATTGCAAAGACCATAGCCTGTATCAAACGCACCTTAGTCTCCAAGAAAATTAAAACTGAGTCACAAATGGAGACTCCCACACCAAAGTTCATAGCAGTGTTATTTACCATTGCAAGAACACGAAAAAAGCCCAAATGTCTAACCAAAACTGGATGGATTTAGAAATTATGGTACATTCACATGATGGATACTGTAAAATATACAGAAACAATGATTTGAAAAATCACTACATAACTTGGGAGAGACTGGAGAGCATTATGTTAAGTGAACTAACTCAGTTCGTTAAGGACAAATACTGTATAAAACTGTTATTGTAGAAATAGGAATATAACTAGTAAAACATGCACAAGAATTCAAGGAGGGAAGGGTAGGACAAGAGGGGTGAGGGTGGGGAGGAGGGTGGTAATCATTGGGTCACAAAATCTGATGAATAGAGGGAAGAGTGGGTAAAGGAAATGGCCAAGATCTGTGTGAAGAACAAAGTGTACAGGCTTTGTAAGCAAACCAATACAAAAGAAAACATTTTTCTTAAATAAAGATTATTGGTTTGCAAAGATTATTTTTATGTATTAGGCAATATCATAGAGCCTTCAATTTGTTCTTGGTGTTTCAGTCTGTAGGATTATCTTCAGACTAGAATGGAAATGTTACCAGGAAGAACGGGAAACAAGGTAGTTAAGAAGTTAGGAGCGTCTAGATGTTTTGATCACTTCTTAATACTTTTTTTTGTATAAGACTTCATTATGCCCTGATTCAGGAATTAGAAAATTTTATTTTACAATGATTAGATATCTAAGATTAGTTATTATTATTATTGTACTTTTGGACAAACTGTAATATGTTGTTGTTGTTGTTATGTGCCGTCAAGTCGCCTGCGACTCATAGCGACCCTATGTACAACAGCCCTAAACTCTGCTCTGTCCTGTGCCAATCGCACTGTCTCTGACATTCCCATCCCAATTATCCCAGTCACTGAATCAATCCACCTCATAGAGGGCCTTCCTCTCCTGCGCCGTCCCTCCACCCTCCCAAGAATGATGTCCCTCTCTAAGGACCGGTCTCTCCTCACAACATGTCCAAAGTATGTTAGACAGAGCCTCAGAATCCTTGCCTCCAAGGAGCCACCCGGTTTAATCCTTTCCAGGACAAATCTGTTCGTTTTCCTAGCAGTCCATGGTATTCTCAGTACTCTTCGCCAGCACCACAGCTCAAAGGCATCAATTCTCCTTCTGTCCTTCTTGGTCATTTCCAACTCTCTGATGCATAACAGGTGATTGCGAAGACCATGGCCTGTATCAGACACACCTTAGTCTCCAAAAAGACACCATTGCTCTTCAGCACTTTGGAGAGGTCCCTAACAGCAGACTTTCCCATGGTAATGCGCCTTTTAATTTCCTGGCTGCTGGTGCCAAGACTGTTGACCATGGAGCCAAGCAAACTAAAGCTGTGCACAATCTTAATCTCTTCACCATCCATTCTGATGCTGCCAATTGGTCCAGTGGTGAGAATCTTTGTCTTCTTGACATTGAGCCTCAATCCATATTGCAGGCCTCATATAAGTAAGTAAATAATAAAATGTACTACAAATAGTTTTTGCCATGGGGTAAAAAGTAACTACGAAAAAATATCAATTACTGCAGGTTGTTTCAGTAATTATTATACACACATGTTTAACTGTTAAAAATATGCTAACTGCTCTTTTCATTGCTTTATGTGTGACTATATTACTAATGGAAGATTCATCAATAATCTGTATTATGCAGATGACACAGCCCTGCTTGCTGAAATTGAAGAGGACCTGAAGCGTTTGCTGCAGAAGGTGAAGACTGCAGTCTTAAATATGGATTGAAGCTCACTATCAAGAAAACAAAGATTCTCACCACTGGGCCAA
>NW_006399770.1:8774523-8814633 GCF_000299155.1 Elephantulus edwardii
CCTTGAAGGCGAGGATTCTGAGGCTCCATCTAACATATTTTGGACATGTTGTAAAGAGAGAGCAGTCCTTGGAGAAGGACAAAATGCTTAGAAGGTGAAGGGACAGCACAGAAGAGGAAGACCCTCTATGAGGTGCATTGATTCAGAGACTCAGGTAATGGGGGAATGTGTGTCGGAGGCAATGAAATTGGCAAAGGATAGAGCAGGGTTTAGGGCTATTGTACATAGGGTTGTTATGAGGCGCAGGTGACTTAATGGCACATAAGAACAACAACAACATTACTAGTAAGAAATATCACTCATTTATACACAGCAGATATTACAACTCAGATATACTTATTGATTCCGAGCTCTTAGCATTCAACAGTCCAAGGGATCGTCCTTCCTGCTCTTCTTGTTTTCTTTAAGTCAACTTTTGATATATTCTAGATCATAATCAAAGGGTGGAAAAATTATATTCACATATTTCCTAAGCTTAAATGACTGTGATAATAAGACATTTACAAATGTGCTCAACAAACAGGGAAGAAAATTAAGGTCCTTGGGTGTAACAACTAGTTTGGATTCACCTACCAATTAAAATTGTTGGTGCTTTGAATCAACTTAATAGTTTTATGAAAGAAAGACCTGGTGATCTACTGTTACAGCCATTGAAAACCTGTGGAGCTCTATTGTTAGAGTCATTGGAAACCAACTAGAGTTCTATTGTAACTTATATATGAATATGAATATTTGTTTTTTATTTTTGTCTTAAAGTTTTCTGAATATCTGACTTTTGTCTTTAAAAAAATGGGGAGAGATATAATGATTAAAATGAAAACCACATATTAACATTGATTAGTTAGATTTATAAGGATGTAACAAAGAAAGTAGGCTTAAAAATATGTGAATTAAGAGTATGTTGTTGTTATGTGCTGTCGAGTCACTTGCGACTCATAGCAACCCTATGTACAACAGCCATAAACTCCGCTCTGTCCTGTGCCAACCACACTGTCTCTGACACTCCCATCCTGATTACCCTAGTCACTGAATGAATCCACCTCATAGAGGGCCTTCCTCTCCTGCCCTGTCTCTCCACCCTCCCAAGCATGATGTCCTTTTCCAAGGACTGGTCTCTCCTTACATGTCCAAAGTATGTTAGATGGAGCCTCAGAATCCTTGCCTCCAAGGAGCCACCCGGTTTAACCCTTTCCAGGATGAATCTGTTTGTTTTCCTAGAATGCATGGTACTCTCAATACTCTTCTCCAGCACCACAGCTCAAAGGAATCAATTCTCCTTCCACCATCCTTAGTCATTGTCCAACTCTCTGATGCATAACAAATGATTAAAAAGACCATGGCCTGTATCACATGCACCTTAGCCTCCAGAGAGACACCATTGCTCTTCAGTACTTTGGAAAGGTCCGTAACAGCAGACTTTCCCATCACAATACCCATTTTAATTTCCTGGCTACTGCTGCCAAGAGTGTTGACTGTGGAGCCAAGCAAACTAATGTTGTGAACAATCTCAATCTCTTCACCTCCATTCTGATGCTGCCAATTGGCCCAATGGTGAGAATCTTTGTCTTCTTGACATTAAGCCTCAATCCATATTGGAATCCATATTGGATGCTGCAGTCCTTGACCCTCTGCAGCAGGTGCTTCAGGTCCTCCTCAGTTTCAGCAAGCAGGGTTGTGTCATCTGCATAACGCAGATTGTTGATAGATCGTCCACCAGTCTTGACCCCACATATCTCCTCATAGACTCCAGCCTCCCAGATAATCTGTTCTGCATACAGATTGAAAAGGTATGGAGATAAGACGCATCCCTGGCATACGCTCTTCCCAATTTTGAACCATTCAGTGTTCCCTTGCTCTATTCTGACGACTGCCTCCTGGTCCAAGTATAGGTTTCTCATTAGCACGATCAAGTGTTCTGGGATTCCCATTCTTCTCAGAGTCAGCCACAGTTTGTTATGATCCACACAGTCAAATGCCTTTGCATAATCAAGGAAACACAGATAGACATTCCTCTGGTTTTCCCTGCTTTCAGCTAAGAGCCATCTAACATCAGTTACCACCTAGTACCACAACCCCTTCTAAACCCAGCCTGGACTTCTGAAAGTTCTCTGCTGATGTGCTTGCTGTTCCAGTTGTTTTTGGATAATCTTCAGCAGAATCTTGCTTGCATGTGAAATCAATGAGATTGTACTATAGATTCCACACTCTGTTGGGTCACCCTTCTTTGGAATGGGAACAAATATAGATCTCTTCCAGTCAGTTGGCCAAGTGGTTGTTCTCCAGGTTTCTTGGCACAACTTGTTGAGCACATCCAGGGCAGCATCTCTTAACTGAAATATGTCAGCTGGTAAACCATCTATTCCTTAGGCCTTATTTTTTTCCATTTCCTTCAAAGCAGCCTGAACTTCTACTTTCTTCACCGTAGGCTCTTACCCATATGTTGTTTCATGAAATTCTTCTGTGTCTGCCAATTCCTTTCCATATCGTGGTGCAGTATAGTCTTCCGATTTTTTTTAAATACTTCCTGGATCATTTAATATTCTGCCAAAAGCATCCTTGATTATAGTAACTCGAGGTTTGAGCTTGTTCTTCAGTTTCTTGAGCTTAAGAAATGCTGAGCGAATATTGTCCTTTTGATTTTCTGACTCTAACTCCTTGCACATTTCATTCTAATAGATTACTTTGTCATCTCGTGCTGCCTTTTAAAATCTTCTATTCAACTCTTTAGTATCTTGACCTCTTCCTTGTGCTTTGGCTTCTCTGCGCTCCAGTGTAATTTTCAGAGTCTCTTCTGACATCCATTTTGGTCTTTTCTTTCTCTTCTGTCTTTGCAATGACCGTTTGCACTCTTCCTGGATGACACCCTTGATATCCTCCCACAACTCATCTGGTCTTTGCTCATTAGTGTTCAAGGCCTCAAACCTGTTCCTGAGATGGTTCTGAAATTCAGGTGGGATAGACTCAAAGTCATATTTTGGTTCCCATGGATTTGGTTTAATTTTCCTCAAATTCAGCTTGAACTTGCATATGAGTAATTGTTGGTCTGTTCCACAATCAGCTCCTGGCCTACTTTTCACAGTTGATATTGAGCTTCTCCAGTGGTTCTTTTCGCAGATGTAATCGATCTGATTCCTATGCATACCATCTGGTGAAATCCATGTATATAACCTGCGTTTATGTCTCTTCAAAACCACATTTGCTATGAATAAATCATTGATTGTGCAAAATTCAATCATTCTCTCTCCAGCTCCATTTTTGTCACCGAGTCCATGTTTTCCAACTACTGAATCTTCTTCTCTGTTCCCAACTTTTGCATTCCAGTTACCCATTATTATCAGTGCATCTTGATTGCATGTTCGATCATTCTCAGATTGTAAAAGTTGGTAAAAATCTTCCATATCCTCTTCCTTGGCTCTGGTTTTGGGTGCATGTATCTGAATGATAGTGGTATTTACAAATGTTTTGTTAACATGAAGAATAAAAAGAAGTTTAGACATTTGTTCAGCATATGAAAAATCTTTGACAATGATGATTAAGTGTTAATTGATTATGTATAAGTTGTTGTTGTTGTTAGGTGTTACTGAGTGGACTATGACTCACAGTGACCCTATGAACAATAGATTTGATCTTTTTTGTATCCTCTGCCATCTTCACAATCTTCTACATGCTTGAGCCCATTGTTAGAGTCTCTGCTTCAACTCATTCCTTTGATGGTTTTCCTGTGATAGGGCTAGCCTCTCCTAACAATACATCCAGAATATGTGAGACTAAGTTTTACCATCATTGTCATCAAGCTGCACTCTGGTTGCATTTTCTTCAACACACAATGCAAAAAGGGACAGATAACCTAAAGGATTGTGGTTATGGTAAAGAAAGGGAAATTAGCCATGAAAGATTACATAAAGTTAGAAATTTCATGTAGCTATATCTGCAAACTTAACTAACTCAGAAAATTTTTTAACATAAAATAGACACTGTCGGAAGCTGTTGTTTTGTCTGATAGCCGATTTGTCTTCCACAAAACATAGATTTAATTTCAATTAATTTCCTTTCAAACTGAAAGTTAATCCTTCTATCAAGTGAAGAGTGTGCAATCATTCAAAGGCCTAGCAGGTTCCCATTCACTTTCTTCTATTTGCTTATAAACAACATTTGCTGCACTGGAATCAAGATGCTTTTCAAAAATTAAAACCTCTTGAAAATAACCTTCCATTAAAGCAATTTAAAATAATGTAATAGTTGACACAGTAATTAAGAGCTTCATCAAATGAATATTGAGCATATTTTTCTTATATATTATTCTAAGAATATGGGGCTTTACTTTTTAAAGATACATAATTGCATATTCTTTTTAGAAATGTAAATGAACACTTAAGAAAGCTGGAAAAAGATGAAGTTGGGTATGGATAATAAAATAACTAGTCAGATGGAACAGTTTTGATGCTATTGCATTCACTCCAAATTATATCAATTTATTTACTTTGTGTATTATGCTCTGGCTTTGCAGTGAATGATGACAGAAGAACAAAAAAGTCACTGCATAAATATTTCTCCACCTACCTAACACGAATTTAGGATGTAGATGCAAAATTTTTATCACTTAAAGACACCTGTCAATAAAGTGGAAGCACCAGGGTCTCTCCATTATGGGCAAGAGATAATGTCAGCAACCCATCTTCACTCATGTGGAAACAGTGTCATTGTGATGCTTCGGTTACTTCCTTTTCTCTGGTCTTAATAAAATAACACATTGGATCACATTTTAAAATTCCATTTAGCTTGAACTAGCTCCATCACAGCAGCTTTGATTATTGTTAAAAATTGATTTGGTTATCAGTCCACTGAGTGGCCGTCATGTGACCGTGACTCTCCACCACAGAAGCCCACTATGTTCTCTTTCAGCTGCCTTTCAGGATTTTCTATTAACTTCAGTGACAAACCCATACAAAAGAAATGGAATAAAAAAACCCATCCACACAATCTCTACGAAGGCACAGGTCACAATTGTACATGAATGAACTGATGGCTTCCTATAATTTCAATGTCCTGAATCAAAGCCTAGGAGATTGAATTGTAATGGCAATATCATTAAATTAAATTATCGAAGCCTACAGTCATTCAGGGAAAAAAGAGTACTATAACACTTATATTCTCTACCTATATAAAATAGAGGAGGGTGAACATTTTGTGATGAAACCTATCACTAAAAGCAACTGAAGCAGTATGCATTTGGGTTACAATAAAATTATTGAATAGTTTTTATTAATAGAAATTATAGACTAGTACTTAAATCAAAGGAAGGGTATAACTCATTAGAAAATTGAAGTCTGGTATTAACAAGTAAAATTGTAAAAGCCAATGTTATTTTATTAAAGGCCTCATTTAAAATAGGTGTAAAGGAGGGGAAAATTAAAATTATCTATTTTTACCTATTTTAGTAATAAGTCATTGAATCTCTTAATTAATAACTCATTAGATCTACATTGGCAATCAGAAGGAAATGTCTTGTGTTCAGATTATCCTTTTTGTCACATCTTTAAATATTTTATGTTTTCAAGAGTTTGGGAGAATTATTTCATAAGGAAGGTAGACATGCCTCAGCTATAATGTACATATTACAACTGATCAAAGAGTGCGAAATAAAATTAAAAAAATACGAACATCAATGGCACTCATGCTTAAATAGGAGTCATTTTGGGTGATTTAGAAAATCATGTGAGAAATTACCCAGGAAAATAAACCCACAAAGATTTTGAACCTTATTCCTTATCCAGAATGCTGCATCTAGTTCAGTGATATGAGGCATTTTTCATCCCAGAGTTATAGTAAGAAAATTATCTGGAGGACCTGAATTATTCCCTAGCTAGATTCTTTAAAGCACTAAAGACAAAGGATATCACTAAATGTTTAAGGTGAACCAAACTGTAGTATTTTCAATTGCTTCCTATACAAGAGAATGTTGGACAATAAATAAGGAGGCTCAAAGAAGCATCGATGCCTTTGAATTTTAACACTGACCAAGAATATTATAGATACCATGGACTGTAAAAATAATTAAAAAAAATCCACTTTAGTGAACCTTTCCCAATAAAATGCAACCTGAAAAATCAAGAGACATTTTGTTTATAAAGTATATTTTATGAGATAAGACATTTTATGGCTTTTATATTTCAGTTAAAATTTAAATTTGTGCTGTTAAGTGACCTTGAGTCAACTATGACTCATAGTAACCCTATCCTTGAGCCCATTGTTACAGTTACTGTGCCAATCTTGTTAAAGGTCTTTCTTTCTGTCTTTCCCTGAGCTGATCCTTCACTTTTCTCAGGATGACGCCTTTTTCCAAAGCCTAGCCCGTCCTGTGAACACGATTAAAGTATGTGAGCTGAAGTTTAACTCTCTTAGACTCTACGGAGCACTTTGGTGGCACTTCCAAAGAATTGCTTGTTCTTTTGGCAGGCCAGGGTAAATTCAATATTCTTCACAAACACCGAAATTCAGAGGCATGAATTCTTTCTGGTCCTCCCTATTCATTGTCCAGCTTTCAGATGCAAAGGACGCAGTTGAAAATATCATGGTTTGGATCAGATGCACCTTAGCCTTTACATGATATGCTTGTTTTTTAGCACGTTGGAGAGCCTCTTGACAGCAGAGTTTCCCAATGCAGTAAATGTTTTGATTTCATGACTGCTGTTGCCATGGGTAATGGTCAAAGTAAGATGCAATTCTTGATAACTACAATCTTTTCTTCATCTTTCATGATGTTGCCTATTGGTCCAGTGGTCAAGTTTTTTGTTTTCTTTATGTTAAGATATAATGCATATTGAAAGTTGTTATCATGGATCTTCTTTAGTAAATGCTTTAAGGTTTGTTGTGTTATGTTGTTTTTTATTTTCACTTCCTGCAGCATGGCTGTATCATCCTCATTAACACAAGTTGTTGATAAGTTTTCCCTTAATTCTAACACCACTTTGTTTTTCATGCAGTCTAGCTTTGCAAATGATTTGTTCAGCATACAGATTAAACTGATAAGGAGAAAGGATAAACTTTGATGCACATCTTACCTGATTTGTAATGAACAATTACCTATATTTTCTTCAATTAGAAATTTCCTGGTTTCACTATTTCTCATTTTTATATAAATCCTACCTTTTTATGAATATATAGTTTTTGCTGAAGATATATTTCTTTGCATAGCATTGCTCATCTTATATATCAGATATATTTAATCTTACTTTGCTATATCTCCCCTATATTAGAATATAACCCTATGAAGTCACATATTTCTGTCAACTTTTCATATACGTAGTCTGCACCAAATAAATATTCATGAATGAATAAATTATTATGGGAAGTCTAGTTATTTTTAAAAATTTTTTATTTTATTCTGGTTTGCTTCCCAGAGTTTATATACATTTGTGTTTCATACTATTCTTCATTCACATTGTGTTTCATACAATCATCCCACTCGTTATGTTTTAAAAAAATTCATCACCATTGGATTATGGCCACACTACCCTGTCTTTTCTGGTCCCCTCAGATCTTTGCCATTTCCTGTACCACCTTAATTCATCCCTCAAATTTTGTAGCCCTGTGATTTTGCCCCTACCCATCCTCACTCATTTGCTCTCACACCTTCCCCC
This sequence comes from Elephantulus edwardii, assembly GCF_000299155.1. Lineage (NCBI taxonomy): Eukaryota > Metazoa > Chordata > Mammalia > Macroscelidea > Macroscelididae > Elephantulus > Elephantulus edwardii. The sequence goes on from NW_006399770.1 coordinate 8,782,164, forward strand.
TTGAATCTGACCACATATATTATTAGTTATTCTTCAATTTTTACAATAATGGCCTTATACAGTATTTGCCCTTATAAGACTTAGTTAGTTTACTCAGCATAATTCTCTCCAGTCTTTTTCAAATTATGTAGTATTTTTTGAAATGGTTGCTCCTGTGTGCTGCGTTAGTATGCCATTATGTGAATGTATCACAATTTCTCAATCTATTTGGTTGTGGTTGGACATTCGTGCTATTTCCATGTTCTCGTGATGGTGAGATAGGTTACTATGCACATTGCTGTACAAATCTCCATTTGTGTCTCAATTCTGATTTCCTCAAGTTATATTCCTAGCAGTAGAATACCTGGGTCATATAGAGTTTCTATGTTCAGTTTTTACAAGAAATGACAAATTGCCTTCTAGAGTGGTTGTACCATTTTACAATCCCATCAAATGCGTATGAGAATGCTCACTAGCTGCATGTATACTAAAATTAGAACGATACAGAGAACATTAGTATGGCCCCTGCTGCCAGGATGATACGTAAATTTGTAAAGTGTTTAATGATAATAAAAAAATATATATGAGTTTCCCTATCTCTCTGCATCCTCTCCAAAATTACTGCTTGCTCTCCTGATAAACTTTGCCACTGCTACTAGGGTGAGATGGTATTTCATTGTGGTTTTGATTTCCATCTTTCACAGTGCCAGTGATTTTGAGTATTTCTTCATGTGCTGTTGGCTATGGAAATATCTTCCTCTTGCAACAAGGAATGAATGGAAATCCAGTCTCTGTAAATTTTCATTAAAATGAATAATAATAAAAAAACTTTTTAAAAATTTTAAAAAAAAGTATGTCTTCCTCTTTGAAAAATCTATGTCTTTTGTATTGTAATTGGGTTGTCATATTTTTCTTCTGGAAGTATAGGAGTATTATGAAAACTTTTTTTATGAGACCCTTGTCTGAGAATGTGTTGCCAAATGTTTTTTCCTAGTTGATAGGTTTTCTTTTTCTTAACTTTATTTTATTGTAATTTTAACAAAAGTTTACAGAAAAGTTAAATTTCCATTCATTCATTGTTGCATATTTTCCTTCCTCCCCCTCCTCCGGTTAACATTTAAAAATATTATAATTTTTTGACACCTTAAGAGATTTTTGGCAATGGATTGGCCACATGTATTCTTTTGTTGATTTCTTTTTCTTTTTTCTTTTTAAACTGGAGTTGACCCTTGATGGGTTTTCTTTTCATTCTATTGGGAAAAGTTTTTGATGAGCACAGGGATTTAAACTTTAGAAGGTCCCATTCATCAATTTTATCCTCTTTAGAGTGTACATTTCTGACAGTATTTGTCAGCCTCTTTAGACCATAGACTAGGCCTTCTAAGCTTGGGCTCAGTTTGTTACTTATGAACTTTATTGTTTGTGGCTTTACTTCCAGGCCTCTGATCCATCTTGAGTTGATTTTGTGTATGGTGTGAGAAATGGATCTTGTTTGACCTTTCTGCAAGGTAGCAGCCTAGTTTTGCCAGGAAAATTTGTTGAAGAGGTTGTTAATTCCCTCTTAATAGATTTTATTTCCTTGTCAAATACCAGTCGATCATAGATAGATAAGTCCATTTCTGGGTTCTCAGTTCTGTTACATTGGTCAGTGTGCTTTTCACTGTACCAGTTCCTTTGCTGCTATGTGGTAGATATTGAGATGAGGGAGTACTATGCTTCCCACTTAATTTTTCTTTTTCAGAAGTGCTTTGCTTATTCAGAGTCTCTTTACTCTTCAAAGAAACTTAACTTTTCCATTTCGATCTCCTTGAAAAATGAATTCAGTATCTGTGTTGGTATTGCACTGAACATGTAGATTAATTTTGGTAGAATTATCATTTTCACTACGTTGAGTCTTCCTATCCATGAAGAGGGGATGTTTTCCCATTTACTTAGGCCTTTTATTATTTCTCACAGAAGTATTCTGTAGTTTTCTTTGTACAGGTCTTTTGTGTCTCTAGTTAGACACATCTTCAGATATCTCAATTTATGGTTGGCTATTATAAATGGTATTGCTTTCTTGGTTTCCTTCTCTGAGTTCTCTTTGTTAATGTAGAGGAATCCCACTGACTTTTGGATATTGATGGGTTTTTCAAAAATTTTATATTATACTGGTCTACTTAAAAAGTTCATAAAATTCGTATACATTGATCTTTTATCCTGCCGCCCCACTAATTTGAAGTTGCTGTTGTTGTTATGTGCTGTCTAGTTGCCTGCGACTCATGGTGACTGTATATACAATAGCTCTGAAGCCTGCCTGTCCTAAGCCAGTCTCTTTGACTCTGATACATCTATACCTATTGCCTTAGATACTGTATCAATTCATCTCATCTGGAGTCTTCCTCTCCTCCACTGCCCTTTTACCCTTCTGAACATTATGTCCTTCTCTAAGGATTGGTTCCTCCTAGTCGCTTAACCAAAATATGAGAGACAGAATTTCAAAATCCTTGCCTCTAAGATGAAACTTGGTTTCACCCTCTCCAAGATAGACCTATTTGTTTTCTTGGCAGTCCATGGTATGTTTAAGACTCTCCTCGAGCCCCACAACTCAAAGACACCGATTCTTCTTCTATCATCCTTAGTCATTATCCAGCTCTCTGACGCATAGCCAGTAATTGAGAAGACCACGGACTGGAGCAGCCTAGTTATTAATAATGAACAACAGTTCATCAGATTCACTCAGCTAGTTGGAATCTTTTTGTCTTTGCATTATTGAGAAATCAGTATTTTTTCTAAAGTCCTAGCACTTAATTTTTCTTTTAAATATAAATTCTTACTCCTCCAGTAAGTTTACCTTCAAGTTCTTTCATATGATTAGAAGTTATTCAAGACTGTTATTATATACTCACTTATCCATCCACATGGTTAGCTTCCAAAAGACCAAGTTCTCATGCAGAAATGGAGATTTTGCTACTTTTTTTTGTTTTCAGATAATTTATCTACTCATCTTTTAAAAATGATTATCTATTAAATACGAATATAGAAATACTAACAATTGAGATTACTGGCACAGTTTGTGTTGAGTCCAGTTACAAACTTTTTCTCTCTGGAGTAGGAGGCTTGACGTGATAAAGATGCATAAAGTCATGCTGTGTAACTGGAAGGCCCTCGTCTTAAGTACCTCTTAACTTCTTGTGCTGGGCGGGAACGCCCATGAATGAGCTGCCTCACTGCTCACACCTGCCAGTTCTGAATTAATGACCCTGGAGCCTTGTCTGCCTTCAAGAACTTAGTGAGTCACAGAGACTCAGGGGTTTTCTGTGACAGGGCTAGAAGGTGTCACCTCACTGAAGCCATCAAAGCAGAGACTCAGCTCATTTCAATTCACTTTGAATATCATTATATTTCTGCTGCACACCCGTTTCTTCCAAACATGACCTCTAAAGTCTGTTTTTCCCTCCTCTTTTTCCCATCACATTTGTTATAAAATAACTCAAAACAACTAAACTCAAAGCTGTTGTGTCAGAGCCAAGTCATAACTTCACTGAATTTCTCATTGTCTGGAAAGAGATTATCCATCTTTCATTCTTCTGCATATCCACTGGTGGATATTAACCTCTAAAGAAGCATGGTCTTTGAGTTAGCAGTGCAACTTACAATAGACTAGGCCAACAAAGCTCTTCCCATTGTCATAGTCATGGAGTCAGTGCTGACCTATGGCAACCCTGATAGGTAGATTGATCGATCTACTGATCTATTCATCTATCTTATCTATCTATCTATCTATAATCTATCTAATCTACTCTATATATCATCTCATATATAGATATAGAAACAGATATATATGTATATAATCTGTAAGATATAGATATATCTATATCTCACTTAAAGAGTTCTACTGCTATAATCCATAGCATGTTGGATTGTTAATCAAAAGGCCATTTGTCCAAATACACTACTACTAACCCTCGGGGAGGAAGATGAGCAGTCTTCTCCACAAAGATTTATAGACTCAGAAACTGGTGAAAGTTTACTTTAGGTCAACACTAACTACATGACAATGATAATAAGAAAGAGCTTTGGTGGCCTAGTCTATTGGCAGGTGCACTGCTAATCCAACAACCATACCTCTTTAGTGGTTCAAATCCACTAGTGGTTATTAAGTGAGGAATACATACATATATACATATGCAAACACACACGTAGATAACTAGATATGTAGATAGATAGATAGATAGATAGATAGATAGATAGATAGATAGATAGATAATAGATAGAGATGATAGAAAGAGACAGCTGTTGCTGGGTGTCTGAGTTGTATTCAACTCATAGCATCACTACATATCCTAAAACAAAAGGTTACTTGTTCTTTTTTTTTTCTATTTTTTAAAAATTGTGATTTACTTGTTCTTGGACCAGCCTTACAATATTATATTCGAACCTATTGAGATAGTAATTTTCTCAGTCCATCTTAGAAGGTCTTTCTCTTTTATGCTGACTTTTTACCTTTATAATAGCACAAGAGATATTATTGCCAATGTCAGATGGATCTTGGCAGAAAGCAAAGAGTACCAGAGGGCTATCTATCTGTGTTTCATTGACTATGCAAAGGCATTTGACTTTGTAGATCACAATAAAGTATGGTTAACCTTGATGAGAATCCCAGAACACTTGATTGTGCTTATGCAAAACCTATATTTGGACCAGGAAGCAGTCCTCAGAACAGAGCAGGGAAACACGGCATGATTCAAAAATCATGAAGGGAGTGCATCAAGGATGTCCTGTCTCCATACCTTTTCAATCTCTATGCAGAACAAATTGTTCAGGAGGCTGGGCTTTATGAGGAGGAATAGGAGAATCATTAACAACCTATGTTATGCAGATAACACAACCATGATTCCTGTAACTGAAGAGGACCTGCAGCACTTGTTGTAGAAGGTCAAGAACTCTAGTCTTCAGTGTGGATTGAAATTCAACATCAAGAAGACAAAGATTCTCACCACTGGGCCAATTGGTAGCACCATGATGGATGGAGAAAAGACCGAGGCTGTTAACAGTTATAACTTGCTCAGCTCCACCATCAACACTTTTGGCACTAGCAAGCAGGAAATCAGAAGGTGAATTGCATTAGGTAAATCTGCTGTCAGGGACCTTTCCAGAGTACTGAGAGCAATGATGTCAGTCTAGAGACTAAGGTGTGCCTGATCCAGTACATGGTCTTCACAATTACTTACTATGCATTAGAGAGCTGGATAATGACTAAGAATGATAGAAGAAGAATAGATGTTTTTGAGTTGTGGTGCTGGAGAAGAGTCTTGAACACACCATGGACCTCCAAGAAAACAAATAGATCTGTTTTGGAGATGGTGAAACCAAGTTTCTCCTTAGAGGCTAGAAATATGAAGTCCTGTCTCACTTACTTTGGGCATGTGGCCAGGAGGGACAAGTCCTTGGAGAAGGACATCATGCTTGGAAAGGTGAAGGGACAGCACTGGAGAGGAAAACTCCTGATGAGATGGACTGATTCAGTAACTAGGGCAATGGTGCTAGATGTATCTGAGTCAGTGCTGGCTCAGGACAGGGCAGGCTTCAGAGCTATTGTACATAAGATTGCTATGAGTTGCAGGTGACTCAACATCACAGAACAGCAACAACAACCACAACATTGTTTTCCAGATATTAGCACCATCTGATTATGTTTCCAAAGTAGGTGAGAAAATACTTACCTCCAAGGAGAATTCTTGCTGTAATTTTTCCAAAATAAATTTGTTATTTCTTCTGGCAGGTAATCATACATTCAATATTTTTAGCCTACATTGTAATTCAAATGCATCAACTCCTTCTAGGTCTTCTTTTTCATTGTCTGGCTATTGCATAAATATGAAGCAATTGAAAATATCATGGCTGAGGTCAAGCACTTTTTAGTGATAATTTTTTTCTTTCTGCACTCCAATGTGCCAAGTCCAACATCAGCCTGATATTTAATGCATTCTGACCACATGTCGTGTGCATAATGAATTTTGTCAGGATGTATTTCACTTTGAATGCAACTAACTAAAAAGGTAGACTTGGTGGTATTCTAATTCTATTTTTAAGGAAAATATGATAGAATCAGAGAACAGCAATGAGTTGGGCAATAAAAATCTTATGAATATATGGGATCATGGAAATACATGTGATGATGAAGAGCTTTAGAAGTTTGAAGTATGCATAAAATACTTGAGTTAGTTGCTAAAGGAAATTTGGTTGTAAATAAAACAAAGATAAATAAAAGAGATGCTGGGTAGCAACCAAGTCACAGCTGAGGTTAAACTGTGAATATGGAGTAAATCCAATTGGCTGAGTACTTGAATTTGGTAATAATATTCAGCAGCCCCGAGTGTAGGAAATGAAAGGTTAGATTAACCCATGATTAGGGATTGGAGCAGGGTGAAATTCAGTTACAATGGAATAGAGATGCAAATATTATACATTCTCCACCCCATTCAAATACCAATCCAAAATCATAAATTCAAGTAGTTTTCGATTCAAATCTGTCTTAAGTATACCTTAATACTGAGTTTAGTGTATATTTCAGTTAAAATTGGCTGAAAAATATTTTCTGGCTGAACAAAAGTCTGGCTCTAGCTAATTGTAGGAGTAATAAATGATCTGTAATTTTCTCCTAGCAAAAGCCTAAGTGCATAGCTTAATACTTTTAACAAAAGTAGTTTGAGAACCAATATTGTATCCTAGGTGAAGTCTCCAGGCAGTCCTTTGCCAACCACTTTTTGTACCATGTGAACTCACCTCATTCCCTCATTACGATCTGGTAAAAAAAATTACAATTCAAGCACATCCACTTAACAAATGTACTCAGTAAATATTTAGTGTGTGTTTGCTACATACCAAACAATAAATCTATGGTGTGACCAATGGTTTATGGTCCTGGCCGGAAAAGAGAAATTGGGTTGAACAGATGTCTTCTCTTGGAAATCTGAGCCAACAAACATAAAGCTAGTAAGGTATTCATGTAAAAGTTGGAGCCGAAAGGCCACAGCATGATGTGAGTCTAAGGGCCTTGAGGACCATGTGGTAGGCAGGTAATTTTCAGGAAGCAGAAAAATCAAGTCAGTCATGTAGAGAGCAAAAATGGGAAAACCTACACATTTCCTGCAAGGGAGAACTCTAAAGCCAATGAAAGATATGAAGAAACTTTCTCCTCAGATCTGTTCCACTGCATCTTGCTGTTACAAGCACTAGTAGAATTTATGCACATAGTGTAATAGACTCCATTTTCTTAAAATTGCCTTAGTCTCTGCTTCTAGGTCCATGAAGCTGAAGAACAAGCTGTAAATTAAGGAATTATTTCATTATATATTTTTTTTCAGCTCTAGTGAGGTATTTGTTGTTGTCAGATGCCATCAAATCAGCTCCAATTCACAGTGACCTCACAACAGAATAAGACATTTCCAATCTTTCCTATCTCCACAGTCCCTGTGTTTCCAAGCCGAGTGCTGCGGATATTATGTAAATTCATTTCACTGAGTGTCTTCCCTTTTACTGACTTAGTTTTTCCAAGTATGTTGTTCTTTTCTAGGAATTGGCTCCTCCTGATTATGTCCTCTTATTATTTGAGACAAAGTCTTATAATTTTTGCTTCCAAAGACCACTTTTGTTTGACTCCTTAAAAGATAGATTTGCTTGTTCTTTTGGCAATCTATGGTAGACTCCATATTCTTCATCAACACCATCATTTAAAAGACTCTGAGGGAGACCTGTGGCTTAGTGGTAAAGATTTATGCTGTCAAACCAAAGGCATACAATTTAAATACGACAGATGTTCCATCAGAGGAAGATGGGCAATGTCTTTCTATGTGATTTATAGCTTTGAAAATTCACAGGAGGGTCAGCTCTGGGTTGGTTCCAACTTGACGGCATATATCAATAGCATTTATTAAAAGTGTATGCCAAGGATGCATCCTATTTAAATATATATATATGGAACAGATCATCTGGGAGGCTGGACTTTATGAGGAGGAATGTAGCATCAGGATTGGAGGAAAACTCATCAACAATCTGTGTTATGCAGATAACACAACCCTGCTTGTTGAAACTGAGGAGGACCTGAGGCATGTGCTGTAGAATGTCAAGGACTGCAGGCTTCAACATGGATTGAAGCTCAACATCAAGAAAACAAAGATTCTCACCATTGGGCCTTTGGCAGCATCATAAGTGGAGAAGAGATTGAGATAGTTAAGAGCTTCACCTTGTTTGGATCGACAATTAATACTCTTGGTACCAGCAGCCAGGAAATCAAAAGATTAATTGTATTGGGAAAATCTGCTGTCAGGGAACGCTCCAGATTACTGAAGAGCAATGATGTCAGTCTAGAGATTAAGGTACACCTAATCCAGGCCATGACCTTTGCAATTACTTGCTATGCATAAGAGAGCTGGACAATGACTAAGGATGACAGAAGAAGAATCAATGTCTTTGAATTGTGGTCCTGGAGAATAGTATTGAATATATCATGGATTGCTAAGAGAACCAACAAGTCTGTCCTGGATAGATTGAAAACACGTTGTTCCTTGGAGGCTAGAATTTTGACACTCTATTTCCATTCTTTGGATGTGTTGCCAGGAGGGACCAGTCCTTGGAGAAGGACAACATTCTTGGAAGGGTGAAGGGACAGTACAAGAGAAGAAGATCCTGGAAGATGGATTGACTCAGTGACTGAGGTAATGGGGTAGGTGTATCAGAGACAATGAAATTGGCTCATGATTGAACATGTTTCAGAGCTGTTGTACATGGGGTTGCTATGAGTTACAATAAAGACAACAACAACATGATTCCCCTAGGGAGCTCTTGTGGCTTAATGGTAAGAAAGTGAGCTGCCAATGCATAGTTATGCAGTTTGAACCCACCAGCTGCTTCATTGGAAAAGGACAGGCAATCTCATTTCCAGTGAATTAATGCCTCTGAAAACTCACTGGAGGGTGAGATACGGATCTGTTCCAAATCAAGAACACACAACAACAACATTATTTGTTTACTGAGACAAGATCTGCACTCAAAGTATAATCAGATTAATTTACTTTTCTGTTTAATTTACTCTTCGAATCTTGACACTAAGGAATAAATCTGAACAAGCAAACTTGGAGTAAAAGATTAAACCTGCCTTGTACTTATATTAATATTCTTATTTTACAGGCTCTGTGTGGTCTAGACAATGTCACTAGTCAGAAGACTATTGTGGCTTTGTGGCTGTGAAACCCTAGGTCTTAGCTCTGATTACAGCTCTAGTCATGTCATTTTGACTGTGCCTGTCACCTTTACCCTCTAAGCCTTCACTGAATATCTAAAAGAAGTATATAACTATTTTATCACACATAGCTTTTGAGAATTAAATACAATGGTATAGGTGGCTATGACCAGAAACCCACTTAGGCATTTAGATTGTCTGGTCTCTATATTAGAATGCTTTCATGCAAATAAATTCAGGTCATATTAAAACCTAGATATAATTATTTTCTATGAAAAAGCTGTCTGTTGTTCCCTTCTTGTTGTTCCAACGTCAGTTCTTTTATCTTGTCTTCTTAATGAATTTTTTTGAAGTCATTCTTTTTCAGGAGGAAATTATCTCAATTTTTCTTCAGCTGAGAATCTTTTGATTTCCCCTTCATTCTTGAAGATATTTTTACTGGACAAACCTTTTAGGTTGACTGTTCTTTTCTTTAACATTTGAAGAAATGTATGGTCTTATTTCTTTGGGATTCCACGTCTTCTGGTAAAAAAAAAAAATTATCTTCTTTCTTCCCTGTAGGCAAGGTGTTGTGTTGTCTTGCTGTTTTCAAATATTTTCTTTTTTCCTAGCTTTCAGAAATGTAACTATGCTGCATTTTGCCACACATTTCTTTGGGTTTATTCTGTATGGGATTTGCTCACCTTCTTGAATCATTTAGGTGTGTGTCTTTTGCAAGATTTGAAAAGGCTTTTCTATGTCTTTTTTTCAGGTCTGACTTCTTTCTCCTCTCTTTACAGGACTTTGATGACATGACATTAGATCTATAGACCCAGAGGTCCCCGAGGTTCTGTCAATTCTTTGTCCACTTTACCTTCTCAGTTGTTCAGAGTGGGTAATTTCTATTGTTCTATCTTCCAGTTCATTGATTCTTTTCTCTGTCATCTCTGTTCTACTGCTGTGGCCAGAAAGTAAAGTTGTAATGAGATTTTTTTTTCTTAACAAGATATTCTATTTTTTTAGTCCTAATAGCTACAGTTGTTTTTTTTTTACCTTGTTTTTGTTAGTTAAGACTTTTTTTACTTATTTAAACTATATTTGCAATTATTTGTCAAAATAATTTTATGATGGTTGCTTTAAAATCCCTGTTGATTCTAAATATCTCTGTTAGCTAGGTGTTGCATCTACTGATTGTCTTTCCTTGCACATTTTGGGACATTCCTGGTTTTGATGAGGAATTTTCAATAGAACCCGCATACCTTGGGTATTATCTTAAGAAACAATAGAAGCTTTGTGTTAGATGATTTATCCGCAGGAGAAAGGGACTTGTTCTTGCCAATCAGTGGTGGAAGCTAAGTTTCCTTTTCTCCTTGACGTTTGAGAGCTGTTTTAAGTTAGGGTTTGTATTCCAGCCCCTTAAGAGAAACTCACTGGTACCTTCCTGATTGATAAGAGATTTGTACATTGTTTTTACTCCCTAGTTAACTTTCAGTGGTAACACTAGGTTGGGGGAGAGAACATCATTGCTACTTAATGCTAGTGAGAGTCCTCACTTTTAATTAGACTTCTTCTGATTTCATCATGGTAAAAGGAGGAAGGTACCTTATTATTGGAGCATGAAAGTGGAAGTCAACACTCCCTATGTATGCTGAAGAAGATGAAGGTTTGGAGCTTGTTAATAGCGATCAGAAAGGGGGGGGAGTACCAACCCCTAAATCTAATATTCTCAACTCAATTCTGGCTGCTAGTCATTTCTCATAAGGTTTATGAGGCAATAAATTTTTATATCAGGAGACTATCTTTCTTCCATAAAGAACTGGTAGACTTGAACCACTGACCTTTCTGTTATCAGGTAAATACATTTGCCTTATTCCACCAGTGTTGTCTCAATCTTTTCTGCTATAAAGATAACAGAGGGTGGGTGGATGTTTAAGATCAGTGTTTGACTTTATCTTGTATAGATAGATTTGCAGTCACAGTTTTTTGTTTTGTTTCTTTGTTTACATTGCTCTGTTTTTCTGTTGTTTGAATAGGTTATTATCTGAAAAAACTGCCACTTTTCTGGTTTTCTTTTGAGTAGACAGAGTAGGTTTCTATAGTTAGCACTTATTGGTGCTTCTGGGCTACTGGATTATCTGGCCTTGTCTGAGATACGTGAAGCAAAAAAGAAAATCCAGGAAAATCGCTGGCTTATGGTTCATTTGCCACGTGGCTGGTCTGTCTTTCACCATCTTTCAGAATCTTCTTAGGTTGGTTTTATAGATAAATCAGCTCCATTAGAATTTTGCTACATACTATTTATTTCATAAGAAGATGTATACTCTAGTAGTCAAATTGTAACACAGATACCTCCACACCCCTTCGTTCCCAGAAAATGTGATATTCAAAGTTCTGCTTTAAGATACCCATAAATTCAATCCAGTGCTTCTGAGTAGTACCTTACTGTATAAAGTTTAGTGTTCAAAATAGGTTTTCCAGCTATTAAATTTTGTCATGTGGATGGGTGGGAATATGCAAATGAGTCCGTCAGCCTATCCACACAGGTATTGGCTAGACTCACCAATATCCAAGGCAGATTGGTTAGTCTCACCAATCCACAATGGATTGGCCAGTCTTGTCATTAAATTGAGCAGATCTAACAGCAGAATTAGAAGCTATTCCTGTGCCAGAAAAGAAGAATCAAGAGAATGTAAAAAGTCCTTTGGGATTACACATTCTTACATCCAGACCTATGACAACAGCAGCCATGGTCAAAGCAGGGAACCAGAGAACCAACATGAGACAAAGATGACCTTGGGACTGCTACCCACCATGGACAGAACAAGAGGTAAGCCAAGGGTCTTTGTCCAACTTTGTTGGACAAATGGAGGGGGCGTGGGGAGCAGATATTGGAAGACTGAAAACATTGTAACAGTAGCTTAAAGTCATGAGGCTCAAGATTGAGGCATTTATGAGCACATTTCAGAAGCTATCCTGACTGTATCCTGCTATTAACCTGCATTATAACCTTTTGACTTTTCCAATATGGTTCTGTGTAGTCTATGAGCTAACAAATTAGATTTTTGGACCCAGCAAACCAGTAAGATTAGTGTTTAGATGAGTAGAAAGAGATGTGGCTTTCTAGGGAACAAGTCAGACCTCTTGGGAATTGTTTTTGTGTTGTTGATGCTGTTGACAGGGACAGTTCTGCTTTGTGAAGTTCATAAAGGTCAAATATTGATGTCCCCACATAGCCCTTGCTCTTTTTACAAGTAATATTAAAAGATGATTACCTGAGAGGTAGATTAGTTGATATATATAGATGTATTAAAAATTTAATCAGTGAACTAAGTGAAACCATTAAATTTCTGCATCTGATATACCTCAAAGAAATGTTTATTCTAAAATCTCTACCAAGTTTGGGCTGAAGAGTATGGTAAGGATCAAGTGAGCATGTTATGTAAAATTTAGTAATTACAAAACTAACCAAAAGATAAACTCACTGCTTCTTAGTTGGTTCTCATTTTTGGCAACTCTCCATTGGGTTTATGAAGCTGTAAATCTTTACAGGAAGAGACTGCATATCGTTCCCCAACAGAGAGGCTGGAGAATTCAAACTGACAAACTTTCAATTAGTTGTCCAATTTGTTACTTATTATGCCATATTAAGTCATTTGCAGGATGCTGTTTAATAACTTGATCCCATATCAGCCAGAGCTGATTCTACGGTACACAACAAGAAAATGAAAATAATGTATTTGTTGTCACATAATTGACATGTATTTTAAGTCACAGATTTTTATAAGGTTGGGCAAACACAAGTACTACCTGGAGGACTGAAGCCCCACTGTGAAGAAACTGGAGACCACTCTCAGCTGAGTCGATTCCACCAGTGGCTAAAATGGGAAATCCAGGCAAGGCACGAGCAATGGAGGTGACAGCTCTCAAAGCAATGGGTCTGATAGCAGTCCCTATAAAAGGTAAGAACGATCAACTGTTAGAATGCTGATTACTTGGATATACTGTCTTATACTTAGTATCCTGTGATACAGTTTTGTACTAGACAAAGTCAAATTTCTATTTTTATAGTTATTTAAAATGTATGTTGCTGTATACTTTGAGTCAGAATGACTCATGGCTGACCCTTCAGCAGGTTTTCAGACCCAGTGAATTTCATAAGAGGAGACTGCCCATCTTTCTACTGCAGAGCAGCTGATGGATTTGAACTGTGTGCCTTTGGGTTGGCAGTGCAACTCTTACGCACTAAGTCACCAGAATCCCCAATTAAAAATGTATAGTTATATAAAATATAAATGTTCTTGTATTTCAGAGCACAGTAATTTGTAAGTGAATACCTATTTATTTAAAAAACTCTGATGTCATTGCTTGCAGATGTGTTATGCTAGTGGGTGTAGTAGCAACTTTGAAATTCTTATATAAAATACATGCATTTACATTTTGACATGCAATAATGTGTAAGAATATTGTATAGAACATTTAAGCATCTGTTTAAAAAAGATTAAGGATCAGGACATTTTGAAGAATAAAAAACACTATATAACATGCATAAATAGACATATAACTGTTGTGTTCCCACAAGAATAAAGCAGCTGGTATGAATATTTATATTGTTAAAACAAGCAAGCTGATGATGAAATTAAGACTCCACATTGCTTTTTACCATGTCTTTCCCACAGTTTGCTAGTGACTTAGTGAGTCTGCTGTAATCTTTCATAAATTAAAAAGTTCTAAGCAGGTTTAACAAAGCTATGTATAAGCCAATGAATCTTTATTCTTTCCATATCTATTTGTTTATGAGGTTGCATTTATATATACTGATACTTTAACCAGAACGTCATGGGTTTGACTTGACCAGCCGCTCCATTGAAACACGACTGCGAATATCTTCTAATGTTTTCAGCCTTGGGAACTTAATGGAGCTTCACCCAATTAGTCATAATCAATTTTATGGTACTGTGTTTTGGGAATGGTTTTCCTTCAACCTAGAAAAAGCTACATTGAATATTAGTGCTTTTAAGTAGAGAATATTCAATACTTGACTCTTTTGTATTCTGTAACTGGCATTTATGTAACAAGGTCTTGAGTTAAGGCAAATTAGTAACTCAGCATCAACATTATTCCATTCCTATGTATCAATCACATCTTAAGTCTTTGTTTTAACCATGCAGAAGGTGAACATAAGGAACATACTTACATATCCATACATACATGTCCATACACATTTATTAAACATATCTTTAGCTACACTAAAAAGAAATCTAAATGAGACTAAAAAACATTCTTAAAGAAATCTGTATGATAAATATTCCTTTAGTTAGATCGTTATCTCTGTATAATAAAACTGACATGCTCAATACATACTAAAAAACTTCTTTACATACATGTTCCTTTGAACTATTAAAAAAAGCATTGGGAGTACCCCTCTCCCCCACTTAAGAAGTTGACCCAAGAGAGTAAAGGAAATTTAAGCTAAGCCTATTAATAATTTATTTCTAACCACAGTTAGACGACTATCATTAACACTAAGGGGTAAAATTTCAAAGTGGTACAGAGGGATTTGGCCGCAGATTCCAATTGATATTAATGGACATCAAATGGCAAAATCCCAGAACACAGCTTTGAAAATTTAACCAGTTACATTTAAAGGGCAACATTATTACACAGGTGTTAAAAAACATCAGCAAATTCTCGGTGGCATTTGAAGATGTTCAATTAGGTCAATAAGACATTTTCTTTTTCATGTTTTTCTGCCTTTTCTAAAGCTTTTAAAACCTACCTAATGAACATGAAAATATTTCAAACTAATAACTGTATCTTTAAAATAAAATTAAGAGTAATTATACTTTCCAAAGAATATGATTCAAAGAAAGAAATTGATAATTTTGTTACTGGTGGATGGTAAATTCAGATATGTTGGTTATGTGGAGTTTTTTTGTTTGTTTGTTTTTGCACTCTGAATTATATTTGATGTTTCTAAGAATGCAACTGATACAATTAAAAATGTCATGCATTTGTTTCGAGCTAGTTTACGGGGAAATAGATTTTCAAAATTACTTTCATCCATCACAAAATAATTTCTTATAAAAAGATTACATTTTACTTTTAAAATTATGGAGATGGAACAAAATAATATGTTTAAATAAAAAGGAATATTTTTTAGTTGTTTTCCTTATTAGTCACTGTCCTGTCCATAAGCACACACTAAAATGTATGATAAAACAAAACCTTGCCTAATTGTATCATTCAAATACATAGACTTTCAGAGTCATAGTAAAATAATAATAAAAAGTCACTACTACAATGATAAATTATTTTGGTCTATTGACATGTATTATAAATTATATTACATGTATTATGAATTATAGACATGTATTATGAATTATAGACATGTATTATGAATTGAATTATATCTGTCCCCCCCAAAATATGATCTCAAATATAACCCCTTATGTGTGTGACTGTAATTCCATTTCTGAATAGAGTTTCCTTTGTTTTGTTTATGAGGCCATGCCAATATAGAATTGATCTTGAATATTTCTTTATTTTTATTTTTATTTTGTTATTTTTGTGTGAGTGTACCGTCAAATCAGATCTGACTGGTACAGGAAGAGCTTGTCCTCCTTCCCCGGCAGAGCATCTGGTGGATTCGAACCGTGTGCCTCTGGGATTGTAGTTGCAGCTCCTTACCACTAGGCCACCAGAGCTCCCCTGATCTTGAATATTTCTGAGATATGTTGTTGTTCTTGTGTATTGTCTAGTCAGAACCAACCCATAGCTGAGACCCTCTGGTGGGTTTTCAGAGTCACTTAATTACATGGGAGGAGACTGCCCATCCTTCTCCAGCAGAGCAGATAGTGAGATTTGAACGGTGTCCCTTTGGGATTGCAGCACAGTTCCTTGTTAGTAGGCCACACAAATACAAAGACAAGTGGACAAGATAGATGTAACATGAAGACTGCCAAAGTGCTGAGGACCAAAGACTGTAAGAGACAAAGCTCTGCTCCTAGAACTGACAGAAAGTGAGCCTTCTCTAATAACCAATGTTTCCACTTTTTATTTCTTGTCTCCTTAATTTTGAGAAAATTAATTTTTGTTTGTTAAGGCCACTCCCTTATGGTATTTCTATTACTCCAGCACTTAAATACAACAACAATCTGTAGGGAGCTGTATATTGTTCTATATGGTTTCCGAGCCTTTGACACTGACTTTCTTATCACATGGAGGTATATAACTGTGTTAACACTGTAAAAGAGGTAAACAGCTTCCTTTGGGTGAGGGCATGTAAATAAGGTACGGTGTAGCTGTTGTATACTATCAAGTTGAACTGATTCAGAGCTGACCCTCCAGTAGGATTGCAGAGGTTTTAAGTTGCATGAGAGGAGACTGCACATCTTTCTGAGGAGTTGCTGGTGAATTTGAACCACATGACTTTGAGTTGACAGAATAACTCCTTACCCAGTAGGTCACTAGCGTTCTCTGAAAATAGCGTAAAGAGTTTGCTGAAGAGCAGACTGATCAGCTTTGCCATTCCATTATGCTTAAGTTAAACAAGTTCTGATGCAGAAAACAAAAACTTATTACTATCAAGAAAGAATTGCACAATTGCGGTGTGTTGTTGTGGGCCAGAGATTCCTGTGCAAGACACACAGAAACTAGAGCAGCAGTAACAGTGGTAGCAGTGGCAGCAGCAGTAGAAGTGGTAGAGAACCAGACACAGACATGACACAAAACTGAACAGGAGCTGCTACTCCATGATACCACTCAAGTAGCCAAAGGTTTTTGCCCAGGCCTTACTGGACGACTTGGGGAAAGACAACATAATTGACTAAAAGCGCTGTGTTACTGGCCCAGAACTGCAAAAGAGAAGGCCAGGGAGTCTATGAGCCTGCCTGAGAAGATATCCTAACTGAGAAATTCTATCCTGACTGTTTTCAGTCTGAATTGTAACTTCTGACTTCCCTGATAAACCTCCTAATTGTATTGACTGTGAGTTCTGTGTGGCCTTTGTAACAGATAAAGCCGACTGAGTAATAGAGCAACAACAGCCTAGAAGGGATGGTTAATGTTAAATGAATACATGTGAGGAGTGTAGGAGTACATCTGACCTCACAGGAATTAGATTCCTTCTGTTGTTGTAGATGGGGACTGCTCTCCATTGTAGAATTTCTGGAGGTCAGATTCTGCTGCCCTCATAGCACCTCTATTGTTTTAGTCAACTTGAAAGATTCACTTGAAGAGATTTAAGGACTATGAATATGCATTCCATTTTTAATGAAATAAGTAAATTTAATTGAAATTTCAAGAAATTGATTGAAACCTAGAAGCATAAATGAGCTAGTAGTAGTTCATACACAATTTAAATTACGCCTTATCTACAGGGGTCGGCCAGATGAAACTCCTGAGAAAATCGGTCACATGAAGTCATTGAACTTTCAATGGGTGACATTCTTCAATGACTATCAAATTATTCTGAGTCCTGAAGGTTTGAAAGAAAACTTTCAGGTTAAAACATCAAATATAACTAGCAGAAAATGAGATAGACCTTGGAGTTACATTCCTTCCAAGAATTGTCATTGATAATAGAGTGATTCTGGTGGAAAAGTTAGTAGTCTAGACTGAGCTACACTAGTATTTATATTCTTCAAATAACATAGTTTTTCCATATAATCTTAAAATAGAAATCAATATATTGAAGTCATAACTCTTATAAAACTTCAAGTACTTTTGGAGTGATTAATTTATTAGAAAAAACTTTAATAATCTTGGTATTTTTATGTAAATTAATTCATTAATTATTTGGATTCTGATGATACCTTTTTTAAAAGAAAATAATACTATCAATTATCATTTTAAGTGAAATTCTCAATAGCAGTATCTTTAGAAAATGTATTCTGTATTTATAGGCATATTCTGTATTATGTGAATCATGTATTATGTATGATATCCATGTCAACATATCCTATACTCAAGTCCTCACTTACTCATCCACCATCTAGCCAAAGAATATTTAAAAGCTAAATAACTTTTTTGCTTAAAAAAATAAAACAAAACTGCCTGAATCTACATCATTTAAAAACTATTTTTGTTTCTCACCTAGGGTGGATAACTACAATGAAGATGCTATTTCAAGATAAATAATATGTATTTGATTATTCATTCTATACTGAGTTTCTACTTGGAAATAAAATTTCAGTTTGAACACAAAATATTTTATAAATGTAGATACTGTTAACATGAATTCTACAAAGAATGTCAAGGTTAGGGTGAATTAGCCACAACATCAGTCAGATACTGAGGTCACATTTCACAAAAATTTCTTTCTCATTGTACTTCAGTTTTGTTATCTATCAAGTAATAAAAATTACAATAACAACTTCATTCTATTATTGAAAGAAAAACTGAAACCCAACAAAACCTCTCAGTTCTGAGTCAGAAGAGATTCATAGCTGACCCTCTAGAGGGTTTCTGAAAGCTATAAATTGCAGAGAAGAGATATCCCATCTTTCTCCAGAGGAGTAGCAAGTGGGTTCCAACTGCTACAGATGTCTCACTTTTGGGTGGTTGTTGTTTTGTTGTTGTTAAGTGCCGTCAAGTTGTAGACGACTCATAGCGACCCTATTAATGAAAGACCAGAACACTTGTATAACTTGCATTGTTTCTCAAAGTTTATAGGGTTTCCAGAGGCAAGTTATTTCAGAAGTGGATGCCACTCCTGCTTCCAAGCTTGTTTTAATCGGGGAGCTTCACCAAACACTGTCCACCATGGGTAATCATTATCACATTTGACACATCAGTGCCACAGTATTCAGCATCACAGCAACCACAAATTAATTACCTCTGTACAGCAAATGGACAGACCAGTGCTATGCCACTTAGAAGAATGTTTGACCAAAAACAATTAAAACCAGGCCTAAGGGCTGCAGATTAAAATCACCCACCTTTGGCTTGGTAGCATCACTCTGTCTACTAGGCCAACTGGGCTCTATGTTGTTAATGATTTTGGATAGTAGTGCAAAACTCTTTGTACTATGACTTCAGAGTTTTAAGTAATATTGAAGTTATCAAACTATATATATGTATATTTGTATATATAGCTATAGTTTTAGCAATTCACATATCTATAAAGACGTAACATATAATTAAAACTGTTAGAGTGTTTGCTATTACACTCTGCACCACTCCAGGATAACAATTTATTTCAGAGGTAGCAGAACTTGCAATGCTAACTTTGAAAGAGCCTTTTATGTCGTTGCTTTCTATGTGTTTAGTGATGCAATGAAACTTACTTTGTTTTTGAAGACAAAACCATGTTGTCTATAATGATGAAACATTTTATCTCTTGATACCTTGGGGAAACCACACATCTCTCGTTCATTTTCTTATTTTCTAATAGCTCTCATTTACCAGTTTCATAACATCAGTATGATTACTTGGGCTCCAAAATCTCAAAGGATGGTGAAAATATCAAATAAAGACATTAATATACTTACTACCCTCCCTAAGATTCAGAGAGAGTCTGGAGGTGTTATCATAGGGAGTCTTGCAGATAACCCAAAGGCAGCACCTCTGTGGTGGTTAGACTCCACCAGCAGCTCCATGGGATAAAGATGGCCAGTCATCTATCCTGTCATTTACAGCCTCCAAAAACTTGTTTGAGGGTCAGCTATAAGTCAGCTCCAACTTGACAGTCATTAGAGACAGAAAGCAGAATCAAGCTTTCCATGTACTAAACCCGTACACAAGGGTTTTAATGACCAGTTAGAAGTCAATGTTATTGTCAAAAGAATGCAGGGTTTTAGATTGCATGACTAAGTCTTTGAACATAAAAAAAAATGTTTAATGAGTGCAGTAGTATAGAAAATGTGCTAATTTTGGATAACAGAAATGTTTTAATAAGTGAGCAAAATTCTGTTTCTTTTCCCCCTAATATTTGACTTTTAAGACAACTACTGTTACATGATTAATTATTAGAAGTCAGTCTACAATAAACTCACTGGTACTTGTCACTTGGTGACATCAAGTCACCTCCAAAGCCTAGTGACACTATGTATAACAGAACTAAACACTACTCAGTCCTAAGCCATCTTTACAATCATTGGTATATTTGAGCTGATTATTATAGCCATAGTACCACTCCATGTCATTGAGGTTCTCCTTTTTCACTGACCTCTACCTTACCAAAACCAATGTTCTTCTCTGGATACTAGTACCTGAGAAACATATCTGAAGGATGTGAGATAAAGTCTCACCATCGCTGCTTCTAAGGAAGATTCTGTTTCTTCCCAGACAGATGTTTTTGTTCTTCTGCTAGTAGACGGCATAGTCAATATTTTTTGCTAAGGTCATACTTCAAAAGCATCAATTATTTGGTATCCCTGATTCACTATCTGCCTTTCTTACATGTTTTACTTGTTGTTGTTGTGTGCTGTCAAGTCTTCTGAGATTCATAGTGGCCCTAAACCTTGCTCTGTTCTGCGCCAATCACACTGTCTCCGACACACCCACCTCGATTACCCCAGTCACTGAATCAGTCCACCTCATAGAGAGTCTTCCTCTCCTGCACTGTCCTTTCACCCTCCCAAGCATATGTCCTTCTCCAAGGACCTGTCCCTTCTTACAACATGTCCAAAGTATGTCAGACGAAGCCTCAAAATCCTTGCCTCCCCGGAGCAGCCTGGTTTAACCCTTTCCAGGATGAACCTATTAGTTTTCTTAGCAGTCCATGGTATAGTCAATACTCCTCCAACAACACAGCTCAAAAGCATAAATTCTCTTTCTATCCTCCCTAGTCATTGTCCAGATCTCTTGACACATAGCAAGTGATTGTAAAGACCATGGCCTGTCTCAGGCACACCTTCATCTCCAGTGTGACACCGTTGCTCTTCAGTTCTTTGGGGAGGTCCCTAATAGCAGACTTTCCCAACTCAATACGTCTTTTAATTTCCTGGATGCTGGTGCCAAGGATGTTGACTGTGGCACCGAAAAAAATTAAAGCTGTATTAGACAATTGAAATTATCATGGCTTGAGTCAGATGTACTTTAGTTCTCTTTTAGTTTTTAAAAGAAGTCTATTACAGATTTGCTTAATGTGAAACACATTACTTGATTTTTTTTTCATTGCTGCTTTCATGGGCACTGCTTGTGAATCTAAGTAAAATGAAACCCTCTACAACTCCAAACCTTTCTTTATTTACTTTAATTTTCTTATAGGTCCAGTTAGGAGGATTTTTGTTTTCTTTATGTTGAGTGGATCCATACTGAAAGCTATAGTCTTAGGTCCTCACATTCAGCAAGTCATCTGCAGCATAACTTGTTAATGAGTATTCTAAACCTGATTCTGATTTCTTCTCCACATAGTTCAGCTTTCTGGATTACTTGTTTACCATTCATAATGAATAAGTAGGATTAAATGATTCAAACTTGATACATAACTTTCCTGTAGAGTATCCTTTTGTTCTGTTTGTACTACTGCCTCTTGAACTATATATATATATTCCTATGAACATAATTAAGTCTTCTGGAATTTCTATTCTTTGTAATGTTATCCATAGTTCTTTATCACCCATATACTTTTCTTCATTTTAATGCTCTCCCTACTAAGCTTTTTTGGCTGCCAATGATTACGGATATACTTTTACATAATCAATAATAGACAGCTATTTTTCTCATATTCTCTGTTTCTAACCAAGATACATCTAACATCAGCATTATTATTCCTCGTTCCATGTCCTCTTCCTATTCTATCTTGAATTTCTCACAGTTCACTGTTCAAGTATTAGGAAATAACATGCTCTGCATTTCTCAAGTGTAAGAACTGAAGAAGAAATTTAAGACTTGAATTGTTATTGAAATGTGGTTGTTGTTGTTGTTGTTGTTAAGTGCCGTGGAGTTGTAGACGACTCATAGCAAACCTGTGAACGAAAGTCCTTGACACTTGTGTGACTTTCATTCTTTCTCCAGGTTCATAGAGCTTCTGGAAGTGAATGCCACTCCTACTTCAAAGATTGTTTTAACTGGGGAGCTCAGCCAAACACTGTGTCAAATAGTGATGTATACATGAGGTAAATATTGAATGATGCTGGAAGCATCAAAAGTACATACAGTCATTGTACCAATAAATGGTAGGCATATAGCCATTTCAGAAAGTAACACATGATCAAAGTGGAGGAAAAGGCTATTAAGGAAGAAGTCTAAGCTGTACTGAAGGCATTGGAAAAGAAATCTAGTAAATAATAACATAACAGTTTATTGCCATGGAGTCAAACTGACCCATAGCTGACCCTCCGAGCAGGTTTCAGAGGCTGTAAAGTGCATGAGAGAAGACTGTCCACCTTTGTCCTTGAGCAGCTGGTGAATCTCATGGTTTGTCTTAGGGCTGTGAGTACAACTCCTTAGGTGTGGTCAAGTTGTGTATGAGTCATAGCAACCTTCTGAACAACAGCTCTGAGCCCTGTGCCATCCTCATCATCTCTTCCATACTCAAGCCCCTTGTCCACTAGACCACAGGAAATGACAGGATAGCAATTGAGATGTTTGAGGAAACAAGCAGCGTTGGCTGTTCACTCATCTGCATCCACAATTTTAGAGGACAGTTATCTGACAAAATAACAGAAAAGATATCTATAAATGTTCCTATTCCAAAGAAAAATGATGCAATGAAAGGAGAAAATTATCTGTAGCATCATATGCAAGGAAAATTACACTGATGAAAATAGCATTATCTGGCAATGAAAGAGAAATTGGATTATAATACTCATATTCACTGTGTATACAGAAATAAATTGAAGTTTTAATTTGATTATACTAATTACAATATAATGAATTAAGTGGACTCCAAATTCATTAGCAATTGAACTTAGATATCAAAATGTTAATAATTTTCACATTATTCCTACAAAAGAAAATATTAGCATATCAAGACTTTCAACAATTTAAGACTTGAAAATTGATTTTTATAAAAATAGGGTACTGTTGACACAGTTATGTTGCATTAAGTTGTACTAGACTCATAACTGACCCTCCAGCAAGTTTTCTGAGACAGTAAATCATACAAGAGATTTCCCATCCCTCTTTGAGACTGCAGTGCAACTTCTTATCACTAGGCCACCAGAGTTCCAAAATAAAGCATTAAGTAATTTTTACTTATATTGTGACCTAGAGGTAAGAAGCTGCACTGCAATTCCAAAGGCATGCTGTTAAAATCCACCAGCTGCTTTGAGGAAGAAGGATGAACAATCTCCTGCTATGCAATTTACTGTCACTGAAAATCCACCAGAAGGTCAGCTATGGGTTGGTTTCAACTCAACAGCACACAAGAACATGAACAACTGGCAAGGTTAGGGAGTTCTAATGGCCTAGTCCCTAGGAAGTTGCACTGCAATCTCAAAGGTATTGCTTTTTTGGAGATAAGAATCCATTAGCAGTGTCTTAAGCAGTTCTGGAAGCTTAGTGGTAAGGAGTTGCGTTGTCATCACGAAGGCATAAGTTCAGATCCACTAGTTGCTCTGTAGGTGGACATGAAAACTCTCTTCTCTTGCAGTTAAACTGCCTATGAAAACCCACTGCAGCATTAGCTATGGCTTAGTTTTGATGATGGTACACAAAAATGTAGTAACAACAAGCAGCACCTTAGAGGGAGCTCTGGTGGCCTAGTGGTAAGAAGCTGCACTACAATCCCAAAGGCATGTGGTTCAAATCCACCAGCTGTTCCACAGAAGAAAGATGGGCAATCTCCTGTGATTTAGTGCCTGCCTCTGAAATCCCATTGGACGATCAGCTATGGGTTGGTTCTGACTCAAGAACACACAACAGCAAGCAGCACCAGGGAAGAAATATGGACAGTCTCATTCCATGAGATTTGCCGTCACCAAAAAACCAATGGAGAATGAGCCATGAGTTGATTCAGACCTGATGAGTTTGAGATTAAAAGAAAACAAATTTAAAATGCTACTGAAGATAATACAAGCTAATGATGCTAATAAGCTAATAGGGTGGAGGGCAGGTGAAGGAGAGGAAGACCCCTAACTAGGTGGATTGACAGGGTGACTGCTGCAGTGAACTCTTGTGTATCAGGAAGTGTGAAGAGGGCACAGGACAGAACAAGGTTCAGATCTTTTGTTCACAGGGTCGCTATGAGTTGTACTCAACTCAATGGCACCTAACAACAACAACTGAAACTAATATATGAATAAGTGTGAAACACACCTATTTTATAGTACTTCTTTATACTTGGATGAAGGTTGTTTTAAAAATCATTGTAATTCAGCTAAAATCTGAAATAATAAAAGGACTTAGGATGACCTATTCAAAGATGTATAAGACAAAGAAAAGGGGAAAAAATCTAAAATACTTGCTTTCCTGTTATTCTTACTGGAAAAGTTACTTATAAAATATTTATATTTTTGTTGAATTTTCCTGCTTTCCCTCCTTGGCCTAGTTGTAAGAAGCCATGCTGCAATCCCTAAGGCAAGCAGTTCAAGGCCACCAGCTCCTCCTTGGGAGAAAGATGGGCAGTCTCCTCCCATGTAATTAACTGTCTCTGAAAACCTGCCAGAGGGTCAGTTATGGGTCAGTTCTGACTCTCTAGTACACAGTAACAACATATTTATCTACTTCATAAAATATTTAGTAGATATTCAGTTTTTAAATTGAGATTTTAATGAAAGTTTATAGAGAACTTGGATTTCCATTCATTGACTGTTGCACAGTTTCCCTCCTGGCCCCCACCCCCAGTTCACTTTTTTCTTTGGAAAAAATTTTTTTTCAAAGTTATACAGTCACCTCCTCCCAAATCTACTTTACTTTACTGCAGCTCTTATTCTGAACTTTTGTTGTACCAATAATACCTAATCATATGTTCCTTTTATACAGTTAGTTCTCTTCCTCATCTGTTTCAATGCCATGTACATTATTTATTTGACCCCACTATGTGCCAGGACTTTTATGTTAAAAAAATACTGAGATTATTTACCAAAGACATGACAATTTTGCCATTCTGTAATGTCACTTGGGTGTGTCATGGTCTTTGCAATCACTTGCTATAAACCAGAGAGCTGGACAAGAACTAGGGATGAAAGAAGGCAAACAGGTGCTTCTGAGCTGTTGTGTGCTGAAAAACAGGGACTGTTTTTTCTCCAGGGACTGCTAGGAGAACAAACAGGTTCTTCCTGTAGAGGGTAAAACCAGGCTGCTCCTTGGAGGCAAGGATTCTGAAGCTTTGTCTGACATACTTTGGACATGTGAGAAGGGATCAGTCCTTGGAGAAGGACATCATGCTTTGGAGTGTAGAGGGACAGCTCAGGTGAGGAAGAATCTAAATGAGGTTGACTGATTTAGGGACTAAGGGAATGGGGATAGTGTTTTGGAGACAGTAAAATTGGCACAGGATAGAGAAGGGTTTAGGGCTGTTGTATCTAGGGTTGCTATGAGTTGCAGATGGCTCGATGACACATAACAACAACAACAGCAGCAGCATCACTTGGTGTTATTATAAGGGAAAGTCCTTCATGGAGTGGCTTTCATATGTAGACACTGAACCTGTGGGTTTACTAACCCTTACAACTCTTTGAAGTTAGATGTAGATTGTAGATTCAAATATTAAGAAAAAATAGCACTGGTCTGATCATTTGCAGTACAGAGGTAACTTGTGGTTGCTGTGATGCTAAACACTGTGACACTGATGTGTCAAATGTGATAATGGTTACCCATGGTGGACGGTGTTTGGTGGAGCTCCTTGATTAAAACAAACTTGGAAGCAGGAATGGCAACCACTTCTGAAATAGCTTGCCTCTATCGACTTGGAGAAACGATAAAAGCTATACAAATATTCAGGTCTTTCGTTCATAAGGTTGCTATGAGTCATCTACCACTCAAAGGCACCTAACAACAATAACATTCTTTCACCAATAAAAATGTAAAAAAATAGATTACTTATCATCTATGAAGTAAGGAAAGCTCAAACTGAATGAAAATCATACAGTGAAGAAGTAGAGCCAGGATTAAAAATCAAGTCTCTGAGACACAAGAAGTCTCTATTTTTCCAATTATTTTTGAGTAGTGACTGTGCAGGAATAGAGGGGGATGATCTTCATATCTTTTGCCTGAGACCACAAGTATTAACTGGTACTGGCTGAGTGCTAAAAGCACTAAAATCAACATATTAGGGAGGGCTAAGTCTCTGCTTAACTACTTTCTTTGCATAAACTCCTTAATCTCCTGAAGCATTAGTTTTGCTTCCTATAAAACAGAAGCAACAATAAAATTGCAATAATGCCTTAGTTGCTTGGAAAAGTCTTACATGATATACTTCATGCTCATTATAGTGCCTGACCTCTACTAAGTCCACAATACATATAAGTAAACACCGTAAAAAGAGGTCTATAAATTTTAGATAGAAGTCCCTTATCATTACCAAGGTTTTTTTGGTTTTGTTGTGTGTTCCCCCACCCCCACCCTCAGTCTGTGGCTTTCTTTTTAACTGTTGGAGAAGTTCTTTGATGTGCATAGGAATTTGATTCTTAGAAGGTCCCATTCACCTATTTTATTCTCTCCTGTTTTTTTAGGTTTTTCAGAATGCTTAGAAGACTGTTCATGTTGTGGATTAAAGAGCTTCTAGAGTTCTTCCAAGCTTTTCTCTGATCAAGTTTATAGTCCAATGTTTTACTCTTATGTCTTTGATCCATTTTGAGTTGGTTTTTGTGTATGGAGTGAGGTGCGAGTCTTGCTTGAGTTTTCTACAGATAGTTTTTCAATTTTGCCAGCACCATTTATTAAAGAGGTTTTTCATTTCCTCACTTAACTGATTTCATTGCGTTGTCAAAAATCAGTTGGCCATAAGTAGATAATCTGATTTCTGGTTCTCAATTCTATTCCATTGATCTATGGTTTTGTCACTGTACCAGTACTATGCTGTCTTGACCAATACACCAGGGAGTCAGAGGCTTCCTACATTGTTTCTCTTTTTTTCAGGAGTGCTTTGCTCATTCCAGATAAAACTGGAAATTGCCTTTTGCATCTCATTGAGAATTCAATTGACATGTCTGATAAGAGACTTACATATAAATTCATAAATTATTCCAGCACCTCAACAAGATAAAGGTAAAAACAATCCAATCACAAAATGGGCACCAGAGATGAATAGACAGGTCACCAAAGAAAACATTCAGATGGCCAACAAGCACATGAAGAAATGTTCAAAATCCCTAGCTCTAAGAGAGATGCAAATCAAAACAACTATGAGATATAATCTCACTCCAATAAGAATAGTAAAATTCAACCGAGCAGAAAACAACAAATGTTGGTGAGGTCGTGGAAAAACTGGAACCCTTATTCACTGTTGGTGCGAGTGTACAACAGTGCAACCACTATAGAAGGCAGCATGGTGCTTTCTTAAAAGGTTGGTAATAGAAATACCATTTGACCCAGGAATCCCACTACTGGGAATATACCCTAAAGCCATAACTGCTACCCAACCAGATATGTGAACACCCATGTTTATTGCTGTGTTGTTCACAATAGCAAAGAGGTAGCAGCAACCCAAGAGCACATCAGCAAATGAATGGATAGAGAAGCTGTGGCATATTCATACAATGGAATGCTACTTAGCACTGGAAAACAAGCAACTCATAAAATAATATACAAAATGGGTGACCCTGGAGGATATTATGCTGAGTGAAATATCTCAGTCAAACAGAAACAATAACTGCATAATGTCACTGTTATAAAACAGGACTGACATGATGGTTTGAAGGAAACTAAGAAAAGAGGGAATAAAAAATGAACACTGCACTCAAACAGGTGAGGGAAAGGACTGTTTAAAAGGAATATATAATTAAGCATTATTTGCATGACAATAGTCCAAAATAAGGGTGCAAAGCATAATGGGTTGGGGTTCAAGGGAAGGAGGAAATTGTGCAACAATGAATGCATTTTTGTTAAGAGAAAAGCAAACTAGGACTAGGGAGGAAAATGTGTAACAATGAATGAATGGAAATCCAAATTTTCTGAAAACTTTTGTTAAAACTGCAATAAAAAAATAATTTAAAAAAAAAAAGTTCTGGTAGCCTAGTCAATAGGGAATTAAGCTGCCAACCTAAAGGAAGGCGGTTCAAATCCACGAGCTGCTCCACAGAAGAAATATGGGAAATCTTCTAAGTGATTTATAGTTTTTGAAAACCCACTGTAGGGCCAGCTATTAGTGGATTCCAATTCAATGGCAATGGATTTGCATCTTTTTCAGGTCTTTCTACCATAAAAATAAACCGGAAAAAATGTATCATAAAAATAAACACTCAACTATTAATTATGTGAGGATGACTTAATACTTAAGGAATATTATTTAATCCCCTAGATATAAAATTTGAAGATTAACAGCAACTTACACTTTTCTATGTCATTTCATTTGTAAAAATACAAATATTCATGGTTTGCATCTACAATGCATGATATCTATATAAAAATTTTAAATGCAATCTGAATTATATAAGCATACACCTTTATCCAGAAGCTCCACCGGTAGGAACATATCTCATTAGCACTTGCAAAGTTATATATTTAGATGTTTCTTGAAGTATAGCATTTTTTAAGCAAAATAAAAAAAAAACCCACTGTTAAATCATTACTATATAGACTCACATAAATACGCATAAAATACTAGCAAATGTTTTAAAATTACATGGAAACATATTAAGGGTTAATTATAAATGGTAGAAGAATATATATGATTTCATTTGGGTTAAAAAGTGTGTGATTACATATGGTATGAATGCATGTAAATTCATACAATATTGAATTTTGACCTGTTAATTATTATCATCTTTTAAAAAAAAAGAAATTATATCCAGTAGTGAGGGAGCTGAATAGAAATTCTAATTTTTTTATATTGGTGTATATTATTTTCTCCTTTTGAATGAAGGTGCTTATGATTTACTTCTGCAATATAATATAACTTTTTAAAAATTCTCCTAAAATCATGTTTCAGGTATCAACATTTTCATATTCTATGTTATAGAATTTTTCTATATGTCGTGCTTTCTGCATATTTAGAAGAACACTTTGAGGCTTGTATCCAATATTTAAGTAAAACATTAATAAACATGAAGTGTGTAAAAAGCACCAGTACAGAATGATGTATCACATACACGATATATAGAATAGCTGAAGGAAATATCGTTGACTATTGCCAAATATTTTAAATAACCAGTCCAGTTGATTCTGATTTGGACTCTCCATGGACGTCAGAATACAGCTATATTCTTCAGGGTTTTCAATAGCTGGTTTTTTGAGAAGTAGATCACTAGACCTTTCCTCTCCTAACCATTAATTCAGCAGCTGATTGTCTTAACTGTTCACACCACCCAAGAACTCCTTTAGACAAATAAGTCAGTTAATCATTGCTGTTTTGTAAGAATTGACTAATAGCTAGCTGACCTTCCAGTGGGATTTTAGAAGCTATTATTTTTTTTTATTATTTTAATTTAGTTTGTTTATTTTTCACTTCAATGAACATCTACAGAGATTTTGGAATTCCATTCATTCATTGTTGCACCCTTCTCCCCGCACAAACACCGCCCCCCCCGTTTACTCCTCTCCTTGAAAAGCAAAACAAAAACTCCCTCATTGGTACACAATCCCCCACTCCCAATGGACTATGCCACCAGAACTATCTAAGTTTTCTCTTTTACCCCCATTTTCTTTGTATTTTATATTGGTTTTAAAACATTTTCTACTAGTTTATTTATAAAATTTGAACACTGTTTTCCAGAACAGATTCTTCCAATTTCCCTCACCCTTTCACATATCAAATTGTACAACTCCATGATTAATCCTTCTTCTCCCTGCACATCCTCATCCCTCTCCACCCCTCTTACATCCTTATACTCATTCTAAAATAATGGTTTTATACAATATTTATCCTTCTGGGACTGAGTTCTCTAGCAAAATGCTCTCCAGTCCCTCACATGTTAGGCAATAATTTACAAAATCATTGCTCCTGTGTGCTGCATGGTATTCCATTTTGTGAATATACCATAATTTCTCAATCCATTTGTTTGTGGTTGAGCATTTAGACTGTTTCCATGTTCTTGTGGTAGTGAATAATGATGATATGAACATTGGTGTAGAAATCTGTTTGTGCCTCAGTTCTCATAGTCTCAGGGTATATGCCAAGTAGTAGAATAGCTGGGTCATATGGAATTTCTATTCACAGCTAATTGAGGAAGTGTCAAACTGCCTTCCAGAACGGATGCATCATTTTACAATCCCACCAACAATGTGAAATAAGATTCTTAACAACAAATAGATTAAATTTAATCTCTCTTTTGTCAGACTACTTCTTGAGTGTTTTGTATATATTGTCTTGGGGAAAATGCCATAATGTTTTGTTGTTGTTCTTGTTCTATGACACAAAGGGTAAATAATTTCCCCCCAAGGTCTCTTAGAAAGTGTAGTTTATAGTGCAACAATGAATGAATGGAAACCCAAAATCTCTGTAAATGTTTATGAAAATTAATAAAATATAATTATAGAAAAAAAAGAAAGTGTAGTTTAATGGACATCTACTTGATTCCAAGTGTCATACTTTTAATCATAATGATATATTATTTATTTAAATTGCTGGATATAAATCAAGTTAGAATGAGAGGAAGGAAGACATTTTATGGGGGGGTACGTTGATCAAGTAAAATTAGAAAATTAACTTTATATTATTGCCTGCTCCATTTTTTACCTGAGCCAGATCGTTTCTCCTTAGAAAACTGGGGGGGCGGGGGAGGGGGGGTGTTGGTGCACTGACTCCGGAAGGTCACACTGTTGATGTTGAATTTTGTGTGGATATCTGATTAGTATATCATGCTCTTGGACTCAACGGATCCTCTAGCTTCAGCTTCCCAAGCAGCTGACAGAATAAAGCATGCTCACCATATCCACCTATGTTAATTGTTGTTATTGTTGTTATGTGCCATTGAGTCTGGATGGAAATGATATTAAAACCACACATAAAAATTTATATCTTTGCTGTTAAATTAATTCTTACTCACAGTGGCCTTATGGAAGAAAATAAAACTGTCCAACAGAGTTTTCTAAGATTATCTTTACAAGGGAGCTCTGGTAGCCTAGTGATAAGGAGTAATGCGGCCAACCTAAAGCTGTACAGTTCAAAACCACTCCATGGGAGAAGATGGGCAACCTCTTCCTATGCAGTTTACAGCCTCTGAAAACCGCATGGAGGGTAAGCTATGGGTCGGTTTTGATCTGACAGCACATAACAATAATATTTTCAGAAATAGACTGCCATATTTTCTTCTTTGTGAAGTGGCTTTTGGAACCAAACCACTAACATTATAGTTACATTTGAATGTTTCACCTCTGTGTCACCGAATCTTCTTACTAAAGACATATTGCTTGCTGTTATTGCTATGTGTCTAGTCAGAGCCAATTCATAGCTGATTCTCTAGGGGTTTTTCAGAGATAGTAAATGGTACAGAAGGAGATTGTTCATCTTTTTTTTCCATGGAGCAGCTGGTGGATTAAGAATGTATACCTTTGTGTTGGCAGTGAAACTCCTTACCTCTAGGCCACCAGAGCTCATGTTGTTAGTTGTTGTTAAGTGCCATCGAGTCCTAGATGATTCGTAGCGACCCTATGAATGAAGACCTGAGCGCTGTTCATAGGGTTTGTGGAGGGAAGCGATTTCAGAAGTGGATGCCAGTCCTGCTTCTTGCTTGTTTTAATCAGGGAGCGCCACCAAACACTGTCTGCCATGGATAATCATTATCGCATTTGACACATCACTGTCACAGTGTTCAGCATCACAGCAGCCATGTACAGCAATGCACAGATGAGTGCTATACCACATAGAAGAACGTCTGAGAAAAAACCAGGCCTGAGTGCTGCAGATTAAAATCATCCACCTTGGACTTGGTAGCATAACTTTCTGACCACCAGGCCAACGTAGCTTTCTCTGTGTTGTCATTGTTATTGTTGCTAAGTGCCATGAACTTGTAGATGACTCATAGCAACCCTATGAATGAAAGACTTCATGGAGTTCATAGCACTCTCACAGAACTCATGTTGTTGTTGTTGTTGTTTGATGCCGCCAAGTGACCCTATGGACGAATGGTCTGAGCACTGTTCGTACGTAGAGTTTCTGAAGGCAAGCCCTTTTGGAAGTGGATGCCGCTCCTGCTTCCAGGCTTTATTTAGTCGTGAAGCTCCAGCCAACACTGTCCACCATGGGTGCCCATTACCACGATTGGCACATCACTGTCACAGTCTTCAGCATCACAGCAACCA
>NW_006399770.1:8814733-8821657 GCF_000299155.1 Elephantulus edwardii
AAGACAATTTGAACCGACCCTCGGGCTCTTTGGGCTTAAGGCTGCCTCCTGGTTCAAACGCTAGGCCCAGGCTGGCTAGCCTCACTCCAGGGACAGAGCAAACCTGCACGTCAAACACATTCCTGGAAAAGCAGTCGACTCCAAAAGCTTGCCACGATTCCTGCGCTCACACCACCATGCTCCTTCTTTCTGGCAAGGAGAGCTTCCCAAGGCGCTGGGAGGAGCCAGCCAACCAGGAACAACATGGCAGCTTCTTCTCCACAGAACTCATAGTACTCACTAATTGCTGAAATGAGGGTCACCATATGCCCCAGTTTGCGTGTGACAGCCACAGTTTATATTTATAATTACTTGATATAAAAAGCAGCTTCTTTCATTCCAAAGGAATTATAACTTGAAGGATAAATTATATAATCAGAGTAGCTAAGTTGCTTTAGTTACATGCCATCAAGTTGCCTACAACTCATAGTGACCCTGTGAACAATGGATTTGAACCCTACCTTCTCCTGTGCTGTCCTAACCCTTGCTGATATCCTGAAGCTCATTGTTATGGTCTGTAAATCCATCATGTTAATGGCCTTCTATAAGTAACAATAATTGTGTCCAAGAATAATAAGACAGAGAAAATTATGGAAACACATTATGTAGGACATAAACTATAATCTATGAAGAATTTAGAAGCTCATTAGACTTACAATTCAAAGGGTATTGTGAGAATCTAAATATGTTTAAATTTGTTACTAAAGAGGAAAATACATGGCATTCACATGTAATTTCTAGGCATAATTAGTATATATGTTCTTTCTATTTTCAACCTGTAGGTGGCCACCACAAGCTACACTTATTAAACAACTCATTAGTAGCATTTTCAATACTGTCATCTTCAGATAATTAGCAATTTATTTAAATAACCAATTTCTGTGGAAATAATTGCCATGAAATGCCCTGAACCTACTTTTTATAAACTATAATAAAAGTGTTAAGATAATCCCTGACATTTGCAAATGCCATTAGTTCACCTTTCCTTTTGATAGTGCTATGGCATTATGTTTAAACAATTACCCGATAACACAGCAGTTTAATGAAACAGTGCAGTAAGCACATTCTTCAATGTGGCCAGCTAGGACATTCAGACTCAGATGAAAATTTAGTTTGCAGACATGTTTACACAGAGGAAACACTCTCAGCTAAAAGAAAAGGAGATTATTGAAATGAGTGCATCATTGCTGTTTCCAACATGGTTTGGTTTTCATGGTAAATACAACAACATGTGTACTCTTATTGAAAACAAGAAGGGAGAGTTGTAGAAATTGATCCAGTTAATTGGCTGGTGTACACAAAAATCAAATGCACTTATGAATATTCATAGTATCATTTGTGCTGTGCTCTTCATAAAAGAGCAAACAAATAGGGTTTTTTGTAAAACCATAGTTCTTTTTTTTAATTTTTATTGTATTATTTTTACATGTACCATCAAATGAGATCTGACTGGTACAGGAGGAGATTGCCCCTCCTTCTCCAGCAGAACATCTGGTGGATTTGAACCACGTACCTCTGGGATTGCAGTGCAGTGTCTTGCCACTAGGCCACCAGAGCTCCCTAAAACCATAATTCTTAAATATTACACATGGTTTTGTTTTAAAAAATGTGTTAATTTTAAAAGGAGAGTTATCTGTTATAAACAGCTTTTAGATCTTAATTGGCACATAGCACTTAAAGTTCCAGCTCTCAATTTCTTCCTTGCTCTGGAACTCTGGTGCCATAGTCCATAAGGAACTCTACTGCTAATACAAAGGCCATGTCTCTTTTGATGGTTCAGATCCATCAGTGGTTCCACAGGACAAAGATGGACAAGCTCCTCCTGTGTGATTCACAGCCTCCAAAAACATACTGGAGGTCACTCAGTTCTGACTTTATGTTAGGGAGGAGAACTTCAACTACCTATTCCACCAAGACCCACAGATCAGGGATTGTAAACTCTTTGAGTTGAAAATTGTAAAACTCTTTGAGACTCCATCATTTTGAAGCTTTTGTCCTTCAAAAAACAAAACAAAGAATTAAAAGTCATTGACAAGATTTTTTTTAATAGCTAAGGCTCTAGCAATAAAGTGATGTAAGTACCTAACTGCTAGCAAAGAGTCACCAGCTGCTTCATGATAGAAAGATGGGCCATCTCCTCCCACACAATTTATTGTCTCTGAAAATCTGCTGGAGGGTCAGCTATGAGCTGGTTCTGACATAATGATACACAACAACAATATCTGTAAGCATTGCAGGTTCGAGAATCAGATAGGGCCTAGCAGTGTGCCCTGTGTTTCCAGGACTCAGAACTGACTCAAGGATAATGGATTTCATTGCGGTTACCAGGGGCCAGTTGCTCTACTAAATTTTTAGCATTCCCTGATAACATCATTATAAGTCATATATGCCTCATTACAGATAAGTAAATTCAGGCTCAAAGGAAGTAGACGGCATGTGTGCATAAGGAAAGCAGAGTCATTTGGTCAAATAATTCACTGCAACAATAAAATTGGTCTGCAACCATACTATGCAATCCATTGCTGAGTTTGAATATGGGATTTTTTTTTCTTTATTTCTACATTAGGAATATATTTCAAACCAAAATGACACCCATTACTGTTCTAAGTCAATTCTAACTTGGTCTCTCCTGAATAAGTTCTTTGGCCATAATTTTCTTATATATATAAAATCTTTACCTATGAGCACAAATAGAAATACTATTAAGCAAACAAACTTAGATTTCCTTAGCCCAAGAAGCATATTCTGAACCACGACAGGCTCAGTAGGCTTGATGTATAAATATTTTTCATATGATTTTGCTTAACGGTGTTTGGGGCAAGTGCTTTCCTAAAGACATATTACACCATTTTAGATGCACTGAAATATGGCTATTTGATGAGTAGATACAAAAGGGTTAAAATGACAGTAATAATGCTATCAGAACCATTATTTTATTCACAGATATTACAGAATAGCTGGAAATGAGTATTTTGATTAAGACATATAAAAGTAATATAAAGATTTGCCTTTTTTGCTAGGATATCAGTCTGTGGGGAGCCATAATTTATTTTCTATCTCAGATTCTGTGTTCTGTTTCCTCTGTGGATAGTTCTATGGCCAGGTGTTCATGTTAGCACTTGCTGTACTGGAAATCCTTCCCTTTAATTCTTGGGAACACGTTCTTCTTTCTGTTCACAATGAATTACATGTGTAAATCTCTGTGCCCTGTGGTAATGTGCACTTCTGGGAATCTGGAATTACCACCACTCTAACTGTGCAGCAGGCATTGATGTTTTGTCTTCTTCCTTGGGTTTGGTGATACTCATAGTAGGGTGGACAAAGGTAACTCCATCTGGCCTCTTATCTAACCTCTGAGAATGAATCTTGCTTGCAACTCTAGCTAAGTTGTTTGGCTAGAAAGAGCTCTACCAGTAAGTTATTCTCTCAAATAATGTAACATAAAACATGTTCTTATACAGGACATAAAACAAAAAATCGTTTACGTCACAATTATTACTTGTGTCTAGCTCATTTAATTACAGAAGGGTCGCAAAAACAACGCTTCCATTCAGCAAACCTATGATGTTGAGTAGATGTGAAAGCATGCAAGTGGATCACTTGACTACTCTGGTGGCCTAGTGGGTGATGATTAGCCCTGCTAACTCAAAGACAAGTGGTTTGAATCCACCAGCTCTCCTAAGGGAGAAATATGGATGATTCACTCTATTCCCATTTGACAGAGTTAAGAGAGTGGACTAGTCAAAAGGTTGGGACTCTAAACCTCAGAAGCACCTCAAAACAAACCCATCATCTGTTGTTACGCACATATAGTGTAAAGATGAGTAGAAATCAAGTTGATGCTACTAACAACAACAATGCAAAGCCACCCACATTCACAACCAATTATGAAGGATGGTTGCAGACATGAGTGAAAGAGAAAAGGAAGACCCAGAAAGACTGAGGAGGTCTGGGAAAGCTTAGTGGATGATTCAGAATTTCAGTTCAGGTCAGAAAAGCTAAATAGGGTAGGTTTGGTGTTGTTGTTAGTGCTGTTGCATATGATCCATAGTGACCCTACGAACAATAGATCTGAACTTGGTCCTATCTTGTTTTATCCTCACAATCTCTGACAAACTTGAACCCATTGCTACAGTCACTATGTCAATGTATCTGGTAGAAAGTTTTCCTCTCTTTTGCTGAAGGTGCATCCAGAGAAGTTCTTGGAGGCAAAGGTAATAAAGTTTCATCTTAAATACTTTAGGTATTGCTGGGAGAAGCTGTTTCTTAGGGTGGGACAGCCAGCTTGGAATTGTGGAGGTGTGGAGTTAAAAATGAGGTATTTCAAAATCTCAAATGGGTTAGAGAGAAGATGAGTAATGAAATACAGTAATAAATAAAGCAGATACAGTAATAAACAAATTATAATTGTGATAAATTTACATGTGAACAAATTATGTCTGAAATACAGGCAGCTGAAATAAATGGAGGTGTGGCTGCCTACACCATAGGGAATTGTGCTGCCAACCTAGAGATTGCAGCTCTCTGGCAGTTCAAATCCACCAATGGCTCCATAGAAGAAAAAAAATGGGCAACTTCCTCCCATGTAATTTATAGTCCTGACAACCCAATGTAGCACCAGCTATGAAAAAATTCTGACTCAATGGCAATAAGTTTTGTGAGCTAAACTGGCCTCCCAGGTTGGGAAATGGTACATAAGTACATCTTGGTAGGTAGGGGTACTGGCCAATCTTCTTCTCCCTCTAGTATTGCTATTAAAATATTTTTTTTTATTTTCTAGGAGGTTTTTGTATTGTTTTAAGTCCCTTTCATTTTTTCCTTTTTTATATTATTTACAATATAAAAGCTTAAAGAAAAGTTGGATTTTCACTCACTCATTGTTGCACATTTTCCTTCGTACCCCACCACGTAACTTAAAAAAACAACAAAAACCAAAAAATAATTCATTGTTGAATGATTTCCTCCTTTTCTCCCTGACCCCAGTCCAC
The DNA here is from genome assembly GCF_000299155.1 of Elephantulus edwardii. Classification (NCBI taxonomy): domain Eukaryota; kingdom Metazoa; phylum Chordata; class Mammalia; order Macroscelidea; family Macroscelididae; genus Elephantulus; species Elephantulus edwardii. The sequence goes on from NW_006399770.1 coordinate 8,819,761, forward strand.
TTTGCTATGAACCTCTGAACTGTTGTCATACAAATAATTTCTAATCATATATTCCTTTTTAACAGTTCTTTTCCTTCAATGCAGTTTATCCCCTCTTTTCTTAGTTCCCCTCACCCCCACATCAGTCCTGTTTCGTATTAGTCCTTTTGTGAATGAGAATTTCACTCATCATAATGTCCTTAAGAGTCACTCATTTTGTATAGTAATTTATGAGTTCCTTGTTTTTCAGGGTTGAGTAGCATTCCATTGTGTGAATATACAATAATTTTTCTATCCATCCATTTGTTGATGGATACTTGGGCTGCTTACATCTCTTCGCTATTGTAAATAATGCAGCAATAGACATGGGTGTGCATATATCTGTTTGGGTGGCAGCTCTGGTTTCTTTACAGTATATTTTTAGTAGTGTAATTGCTGGGTCAAATGGCATTTTTATTTCCATCTATTTTTGAGAAAGCATCATACTACCTTCCAGAATGGTCATACCATTTCACACAAACAGTGTGAACTCACCAACAGCAGATAAGGGTTCCAGTTTCTCCACAACCTCACCAGCATTATTTGTTTGCTGCTCTTTTGGACTTTGCTACTGTTACTGGAGTGAGACGATATCTCATAGTTATTTTTAATTTACATCTCTCTTTAGAGCTAGGGATTTTGAACATTTCTTCTGTGTGTTTGCCATCAGAATATCTTCTTTGGCGAAGTGTCTGTTCATATCCTGTGCCCATTTTGTGAGTGAGTTGTTGTTACCTTTATCTTGTTGAAGTGCTGGAGTATTCTGTAAATTTTAAATATTAGTCCCTTATGAGACATGTCAAATTCATTTGGGAAGTGTCTGTTTATATCCTATGCCCATTTTGTGATTGGCTTTTTTTCTTGTTGAGGTGCTGATGTATTCTATAAATTTTAGACAAGAGATTTTTTTGTCAATTTTTTTTTCTCAATCTGTGGCTTTCCTTTTTACCTTGTTTGAGATTTTTGATGTGCATAAGGATTTGATTCTTAGAAGGTCCCATTTATCTATTTTATTCTTCCTGGTTGTATTTTAAAGATATTTTAAAGATGCTTGGAAGACTGTTCATATTGTGGATTAGGGCTTCTAGAATTCTTCCAAGCTCTTCCATGATGAAGTTTATAGTCCTTGATTTTACTCTTAGGTCAATGATCCACTTTAAATTTATTTTTTTATATGGTTTGAGGGATGGGTTCTGCTTGAGTTTTCTACAGTCATCCAATTATCCCAACACCATTTGTTAAAGAGGCTTTCATTTCCCCATATAAAAGATTTTTTTCACCTTGATAAAAAAATAAATATCAGATGACCATAGGTAGATGAGCTTATTTCTGGGTTCTCAGTTCTATTTCACTGATCTATATGTGTGCCACGCTACAAGTATCATGCTGTCCTGGCAGCTATCAAATTCTATATATTTTATTTTAAAACAGATCTTACTGCCCACATTCCCATCCTGCCTCAGGTGGCCCAGAAGTTGTACACTTGACCTTAGCTTTCCAACTCCCACAATCCTTTGCCCTCCTCCTTCCCAGACTGGTCCCAGTGCTATGGTCCCTACAAAAAAGGGTGGTGAGAAAAATAAGGGCTGTTCTGTCATCAATAAAGTGTTGACAAGAAAGAACACATCAACATTCACAATCGTATCCATGGGAGAGGCTTTAAGAAGTGTGCCTTTATTTGACAAAATACAACGCCCTTTCCTGAAAAAGACACTCAGCAAAATTGGAATAAAAGGGAATTTCCTCAAAATAATGAAAAATATATATGCAAAACCAAAAGGCTGCCCTTGGCCAAGTGTCCTTCAGATCCACACTTAAAGTAAGTGAGTGGTAGCTTCCTCTCTACTCCCTTGCCTATCTGTGACTCTCATCTGGGACA
>NW_006399770.1:8823287-8832380 GCF_000299155.1 Elephantulus edwardii
TCTGTAACGAAGTTTATAGTCCTTGGTTTTAGTCCTAGGTCCATGATCCACCTTGAGTTGGTTTTTGTGTATGGAGTGAGGTGTGGGTCTTGCTTGAGCCTTTTGCAGATACTTTTCCAATTTTGCCAACACCATTTTTAAAAAAGGCTGTTGTTTCCCCACTTGACTGATTTAATCTCCTCGTCAAAAATCTGTTGACCATAGATATATGGGCTGATCTCCAGATTCTCAATTCTATTCCATTGATCTATGTATCTGTTATTGTACCAGTACCATGCTGTCTTTACCACTATGGCAGTGTAATAGGATCTGAAGTCAGGGAGTGAGATACTGCCTACCATTCTTCTATTCTTAAGGAGTGCTTTGCTTATTTGGGGCTTCTTTCCATTCCAAAATGAAACTGGAGATTGTCTTTTCCATCTCATTGAAGTCCCCAACTTTTTAAATCCAAATTCTGAGCAAATCATTCAAAAAGCTGATTTTTATAAAGAGGAATGTACATTATGGGGATGACATAGCCTAGTTTGCTGAAAGTGAAGAGGTTTTGAAAGATTTGAGGCAGATTACTGAGAACTGCAGCCTACAATATGGATTACATCTTAACATTAAGAAAATGAACACATTCAATACTGGGTCAATAGGGAACATCATGATCAATGGAAAAATGATTGAGGTTGTAAATAATTTCATCTTACTTGATTTATAATTAACATTTTTGGTATAAGAAGTCATGAAATCAAAAGACAAGTTGCATTGTGAAAATCTGCTGTTGAGTACTTCTCCAAAATTCTAAGAAGCAATGATATTAATTTAAAGACTAAAGTGTGCGTATTTCAAGCCAACTCACTTTGCATTTAAAAGTTGGACAAGGAATAAAGATGACAGAAGAATAATCAATGCCTTTGAGTTGTGTTATTGTAAAAGAGCACTGAATACCCCATGGATTTCCAAAAGAACAAACAAGTATGTTTTGAGAAAGGGAAAACCATGGTGCTGCTTGGAGGCAAGGATGGCAAAGCTTCATCTCATTTACTTTGGGCATGTTGTTAGAAGGGACTGGTCTTTAGAAAAGGATATCATGCTTGGAGTGGTGTACAGTCAGCAAAAGAAAGGAAGTTTCTCAACAAGATGGATTGACAGAGTGACTCTATCAGTGGGCTTAAGTATATCAGAGATGATGAGGATGGCACAAAAAAGGGCAAGGTTCAAATCTGTTTTTCATAGAGTTGTAATGACTTGTAGTTAGTTAACAACCCCTAACAATAGCAATGGTGTGTTAGTGCCAAAATGGTCACTCAAGGTGGATAGATGTTATAGAGCTTCCTGATTAAGACAGTGTAGTAAGTCAGATTGGCCAGTCTTCTTAAACAGCAGACATCTGAAAACCCAATGAACAATAGATGGACACAGGTAGATCCCAGACTGGGAGTCAATCAAAATGAGGAGAAAGAGCCACAAACATTCTTTGCTAGTTGGAACGTGGAATGTACTGAGTATAAGTTTTTGAAAACTAGAATTTGTGAAAAATGAAATGGAACACATGAACAAAGACATCTAGGCACTAGTGAGATGAGAGGAGATGAGATAGACTGGCTTTGGTCACTTGGAATCAGTCAATAGATCACATGGTATACTATGCCTGAAATGTAAATAAAAACAAAAAAAAAACCAAAAACAGACCAACCAACAAAACAATAATACAACAACAACAACAACAAAACACAAACAAACCAACAACCAAAAGACAGAAGAAGAATGATGTTGCTTTCATAGGTAAAACGAGAATTTCAAGTTTCGTCCTGAAGGACAATGTTGTGAGTGATAGGGTATTATTCATACACATATAATGAAGACCTGTTAATATGACTATTATTCAAATATATTTACCAACAGCTAGAGCCAAAGAGGAGGGTATTGAAAATTTTTACAAAATTTTTCAATCTGAAATTGATCTAACATGCAATCAAGACACATTAATGATAGTGATTGGAAAGCAAAAGTTGAAACACTAGAGAAAGAATTGTAGTCTGAAAGTATGAACTTGGTGACAAAAAAGACCAGAAATGGAGGTATCAAATTTTGTATATTCAATGATTCTTTCATTGCATATACCATTTTTTAAATGCAAATGAAGACATTACACTTGGGACTCATCTGATGGGCTGCATAGAAATCAGATTAACTACATCTGTAGAAGAGTCATGAGAGAAGTTCAGTATCAGCAGCCAAAATCAGGCCAGGTGCTGACTGTAGAACAGACCATCACTCATCTGTAAGATCAAACAGAGGTTGAATAAAATTAAAACAAGTCAATGAGAACCAAAATATCATCTCGAGTCTGTCCTATATGAATTTAAAAATCATCTTAAGAATAGATTTGAAGTATTGAACACCAATGATTGAAGACCAGATGAATTGTGGGATGACATTAAGGAATCATACATGAAGACAGCAAAAGGTCATTAAAAAGACAGAGGAAAAAGAAAAGAAAAAGAAAAAAAAAAACACCAAAAACGAAAACCAAAAACAAAAAACAAAAAAAACAAAACCAAAATAAAAATGGGTGTCAGAAGAGACTATGCAAATTGAATTAAAGCATCCAGAAATCAAAACAAAGAGAAGAGATACTGAAACATAAGAGTTAGACAGTAGATATTAAAGGCCAGTTCAAGAAGACAAAACAAAGTATTATAATGGAATATGCCAAGAGTTAGAATTGGATAATAAAAAGGAAAGAAATTGCTCAGCATTTCTCAAGCTTAAAGATGGAGGGGGGGGTATCAAGCCATGAGTTGTTATACTGAGAGTTGCTATGGGCAAAATATTGAATAATCAAAGAAGCAGTACAAGAAGATTGAGGATAGTCACAAAATCACTCTACTAAAAAGATTGGCTGACACTAAAATATTTCAGGAAGTACTATATATTCAAGAGTCAATGATAATGGAGGGGGAAAAAACTGAACCTGCATTAAAGGCATAAACAATCAATCAATCAATAAACATAAGGCTGCAGAAGTCGACGGGATACCAATTGATATATTTTAACTAAAAGATGCTGCCTTGAATGTGTTCACCAGTCTATGCTAGGAAATTTGGAGGACATTTGCCTAGCTGGCTGACTGAAAGAAATCCATATTTGTTCTCATTTCCAAGAAAGATGATCCAGCAGAATGAGAAAATTATCAAACAAAAGCATACATTTATGCAAGGAAAATACTACAAAAGACCATTCAAAAATGGCTAAAATGATACTTGGAGAACCACCAGGCGTTCAGGCTAAATTTAGAAGATACCATGGCACCTATTATTTCTGATGTCAGATGGATGCTGTCTGAAATTAAAGAATATCAGAAGAATGTCTATTTGTGCTTTATTGACTGTAGGAAGGCTTTTGGCTGTGTGGATCATAACACATTACAGCTGACAGTGAGAAGAGTGGGAATCTGAGAAGACTTAAATGTCCTCATGTGACAGACCACAAAGCTGTTGTGTGAACAGAGCAAGGGAACACTCATGATTTAAAATTAAGACAAAGTAAGTGTCAGGGTTGTGTCCTCTCGTCAAACCTGTTCAATCTGTATGCTGAGCAAATTACTTGAGAAGCTGAACTACATGAGGAAGAATATACTATCAAGACAAGAGGATGGCTCAATAACCTACATTCTGCAGATGGCACAACCTTGCTTGCTGAAGGTGAAGTGGACTTAAAGCTCTTGCTGCACAAGATCAAATACTGCAGCTTTCAAAATAGATTGTATCTCAACATCCAGAAAACAAAAATTCTCACTAGCGGACAAGTAGGCCATTACAAATGGAGAAAAGATTGGAGTTATCAATGAATCCATCTTACTTGCATCCACAATCAACATACTTGGTACCAGAAGTGAGAAGACCAGGGTGCAAATTGCACTAGAAATTCTGCAGTCAGAGACTTCTCCAAATTGTTGAGGAGCAATGATGTTGTGAGGACAGAGGTGCACCCGATTCAGGCTATTATCTTTTCAATCACTTGCTGTGCATCTGAGAGCTAGATAATGAAGATGACAGAAAAAGATTTGATGCATTTGAGCCATGTTGTTGGAGACATGTACTGGATATCCCATGGAGTGCCAAAATAACAAATAGATAAGTCTCAGAAAGAGAGAAGTCAGAGTGCTTCTTATAATTGAAAATAACAAAGTTTCATCTCACATACTTTGGGCATGTTTCTAGATGAGTCTGTTCCTTGAAGAGGGACATCATACTTGGAGGGGTGGAGGGTAAACGAAGGAGAGGAAAATTCTGAGGCAAATGGACTGACAAATGACTGCAGCAATGGGCTCACGTATGTCAGAGATTTTGAAGATCTGGCACAGGATAGATAGGTCAGGGCTCATACCTGTTAAGTCATATCGACTCGATGGCACCTAACACACATCAGAATGTCAAGAATATCTGAAAAAAAATACTATAAATGAAGGCAATCTGGTACCATTGTAATAAAATAATCTCTCAAAACCCCCTAAAGAGAATATATTCTATTTGTGCATGCCTCTGCTGCCGCCTTTCTATAGACTGTGAGATCTTTCTAGTCTGATGAAGAAATAATGTTTGGCCTTTTATCAGACAGAAGAGGATATGACTAAGGCTTATAATGAGATTCACTTTTTCAAAATGTAAGTAGTTTATATAATGGAAGCAAATATAAGTTCCACTCCAATCAAACCTTCAACAACTATTGTCAGTAATATAAATTTCCATATTTGTAGATGTGTTTATACTTTTAACAAAACATCATTAATGCTGCAGGAATCAGCAGCAAGCATAAAATAAAGACCAGTATCTAGGAGATAAAAGAATTTAGCGGCACATTTCCTCACTAGCTATCCCCTGAAAGTCATTGTTATGTACCCTTAAGTCAGAGCTGATACACAGTTGACCCTCTGCAGTAGGTTTTCAGATACAGTAAATAGCACAGGAATAGACCTCCCATCTTTCTCCCATAGAGCTGCAGGTAGATTCAAGCCACATGCTTTTAGCCTGTCGGTGTAAATCCTTAACCACCAGGCCTCAAAGCCCCCTTCTGAAAAAGCACTTATATTATCCTAAGTCCTAAGAATCTGCATTCAATTTGGCAAACTCCTCTACCACACAAGGCAGCAGCTCAGTGTAACCTCTGGAATTCTGAATATTTTAGGGCTCTGAACAATAAAACACTGATGGGCTCTCAGGTAAATATATAATTAGACATTAGTAGCTATTTTACTTTGGATTAACATAAAGAAGACAAGAATGTCCAATAGAATCAGTAATGAACCAGATAAATTAAATGGATAGGAGGGGGACAATGGGAACAACTTGATGCAATTGATTCCACAACTTAAATGAAATGGACAATTCCATGCAAAATGCAAATTATAAAAATTAACATAAGAACAAGCAGAAAGTCAAAATAAATCCGTGTATGCTGGGGAAAGTGAAATTATAAAAACTTTTTAACAATGAAAATTCTAGATGGTATCACTGATAAATTTTATCAAATTCAAGGACGAAATTAGCTCCAACTATACGCAACCTTTTTCAGAAGCCAGAGAGAGGGGGGGACACAGTCCAGCTCATTTCATTAAACCAGTATAATCTTATATCAAAACTTGACATTATGTCTTCTCATTGCTGTCCTGTTGGAAACAACCCATGACTGACTTCCCAGGGGGGTTCTGGAGGCTATAAACCACACAGGGGATTGCCTTTCTCCCACATAACAGCTGGTAGATATGACCTTCCTGCCTTTGGGTCTGCAGTGAAATTTCTTACCCACTTGTCCTGTCTCCACACCTTTTCAATCTATATGTGGAACAGAACATTTAGGGGGATGGACCTTAGGAAGAGGAATGGGGCATCAGGATTGGAGAAAGACCCATCAACAACCTGTGTTGTGCAAATGACACAACCTTGCTTGCTGAAACTGAGGAGGACCTCATAGCATTTGTTGCAGAAGTCAAGGACCTTAGTCTTCAATATGAATTGAAGCACAACATCCAGAAAACAAAGATTCTTACAACTGGGCCAATTGGCAGCACCATGATAGATGGCGATGAGATTGAGAGTGTAATAAATTTCATCTTGCTCAGGTCGACAATCAATTCTCTTGGTACCAGCAGTTAAAAAATCAAAAGACAAACTTCCCTAGGAAAATCTGCTGTCAGGGACCTCTACAGAGTGCTGAAGAACAACAATGTCTGTATAGAGACTAAGGTGAATCTGTCCCAGGCCATTGTCTCCCAAATACTAGTTACACATCAGAGAGAAGATGACAGAAGGAGAAATGATGACTTTGAGTTGTGGTGCTGGAGGAAAATACTGAACATATCAAGGATTTCCAAGAAACAAATATCCTTGTCCTAGAGAGGGTGAAAAAAAAGCTGCTTTTTGGAGGCAAGGAGTTTGAAGCTTTTTTTCACACACTTTGGGCATATTGCCAAGTGGGACCAGTCCTTGGAGAAGGACAAATCATGCGTAGAAGGATGGAGGGACAGCACAGGAGAGGAAGACCCTGTATGAGATGGATTGGCATAGTAACTGGGATTAGATGTGTCAGAGGCAGCGGATTGGCTCAGGAGAGGGCAGTTTTCATAGCTAATGTGCATAGGGTTGCTATGGGTCAGAGTTTATTCGACTGCACACAACAACAACAACAGGCCACCAGAATGTCTATCCATGCTTTATTAACCATGTAAAGACATTTGACTGTATGGATGACAACACACTGTGGCTAATATTGAAAAGAATGGAAATCCAGGAACACATGATTGTGCTCATGCAAAACCTATACTTGAACCAGGAAGCAATCATATGAGCAAGGAGACACTTCGTGGCTAAAAGTCAAGAAAAGAGTGCATCAGGGATATGTACTTTCTCCATACCTTGTCCAAATATATGTAGAACAAATAATTCAGGAGGCTAGACTTTATGAACAAGAATGTTGGAGGAAGACTCATCAACAATTTGTGTTATGCAGTGACACTACCTACCTCCCCAAAACTGAGGAGGATCTTAAGAGGTGTTCACTGCAGAAAGTCAAGAACTATAGACTTTAATATGAATTACATCTCAGTATCAAGAAAACAAACAAAAAAAGTATTTTCACCATCAGGCCAATTGACAGAATCATGATAGATGAAGAAAAGATTGAGGCTGTTAACAATTTCATCTTGCTTTGATCCACAATCTTGGTACGAGCAGTTAGGAAATCTAAAGAAAAGCTGCATGGTTAAGTCTACTCTCTCGAGTGCTGAAGCACAAGAATGTCAGTTTAGAGACCAAGATGTGCTTGATTCAGGCCATGGTCTTTGCAATTACTTGCTATGCATCAGAGAACTGGACAATGACTAAAGATAACAGAAAAATTGACGCCTTTGAGTTGCAGTGCTGGGGAAGACTATTGAACACAACATGGACTGCAAAGAGAACAAACAAGTCTGTCCTAGAGAGGTTGAAAACAGGTTGCTCCTTGAAGGCAAGGATTTTAAAGCTTAATCTCACATACTTTAGGCATATTGCCAAGAGGGACCAGTCCTTGGAAAAGGACATCATGTTTGGAACGGTGGAGGGTTGGTGCAGGTGAGGAAGTCTCCAGATGAAGTGGATTGACACAGTGACTGTGGCAAAGGGACAGGTGCATCAGAGACAGTGAGACTGGCTCACAATGGGGTTGACAGCTTTTGTTCGTAGGGTCACTGTGAGTCATAGGCTCGATGGCACCTAACAGCAACAGGTTACCAGAGCACACTCAAAACCTAACACATTGAAGAAAAGTAGTAACTATTAGCCTTCATAAACAAAGACTTCTAATATATTTATAGGGAATCTGAATTAAGTATCATGGCCAAATGGGGTTTATTTCAATATGAGGCTGGTTTGACGTTTAAAATTGTTTTTCATCCCATTAACAGGAGAAGAAAGAAAAATTATGTAAATATCTCAAAATATGTTGTTGGACACTTTCAGGGTTTATTTCCATTTTAGACTTTGCATAAGAAATTAAAGGTAGTTCAACAGTAACTATATAATCCAAAATGAAAATGACTGTGTTTTTTCCCTTGTTGTAAGTTGCAATTTTTCATATTAAAGTTTTTATGTTTATGATGCCTGAATGTTTTCTTTGAGATGTATAAAGATTCATAAATAAGTTTGCAATCTTAATAAAATACCATTTGTATAAAAACAACAATAACAAAACCCAAAATCCATGTTGTCAGGTACTGGAGAGCCACCTTCCAACTCCTAGTGCCCCTACGAGTTACGGATCTGAACCTTGCCCTATCACCCACCATCCTTATAAGCGCTGATACGCCTAAATCCATTGTTACCGTAACTGTGTCAGTTCAGCAAGTTGAACATCATCTCTTTCTCTAATTCTCCCTGTTTCCCTAAAAAATTTTTTAAAAGGACTGGACCCCTGACTTCACGTTCAAAATATATGAGACGATATTTTCTCACCCTTACCTTTAAGAGTAGCATCCTTGATGTACTTTCCCCAACAGGGTACAACATTTTTCTGTACAGGGATAAGGTCAAAATGTAGAAAGCTTATTTAAAAATGCAAAACTAGATCAGATAACAAGAGCAGAGTAGGAGGGAATAAAGACGATCCTCCACAATGTGCCAAGTGTGTGGTAGTGAAAGACATGGCCCGCTGCTGTGATTTGAAGTTTGAACTGAGGTTGCTGTGGTCACTGAACAGTGTACTAAACCCTGTATGAACACCATGAGGTGATCAAGAGCATCTGTGATACACCAAAACGAAATATCATACTCAATATAACTCCATCTTTTTAATGTAAGGTCCTGAGCAAGGAAGGACGTAAAATGTCAACATATTTATTTTGCAGGGCACTAGAAGTGATAATAGCATGGACAACAAAGAAAAATATATAAAAGAAAAATAGATGGAAAAGAAAGAATTAAATCTGTTGTAATTGTCAAGACTACCTGATTATGTATATAGAACAATTCTATAAAATTAATGAAAGCCAACCAAACCCGGTAATTTTACCTAACAAATTAGGAACATACAAAAAAATCATACTTATGTATGTACAGTAGGGAACTC